>NW_023276806.1:230912204-231179704 GCF_003668045.3 Cricetulus griseus
CGTGGTGGAGACCGGCTGCTAACTTTAGAGGTAAATTCAGAGCAAATCTCTAAAGGTAAAGGGTTTGGCAGCAGAATTTTCTCACATTGCCAAACATCGAAAAAGACTCAGTAAACAGATGACAGTTGCGGGGGTGGGGTTATATCTCGAGGTGGATTTCCATTCGTGCTTTTTGGAAGGAGCCTTGATTGGAGAATAATCTATTTTCTTAGCCATTTGGAGTTTGATATACTTTAGTGTTTCCACTGTACTGACAGACTTGTAGTTGTTATGGATGTGTCCCCCATTCATCATCTTTTCTGCTCTGTCTTAAATATCAAATGCAAATCAACCATATAGCTATACAGACAGTCTACCAGTCCCTGTGACAAAGTTCACAAACTTATTCTATCTTTCGGCTCAGTGGGCAATGACTCCAAGGCCTTCCTCATTGATAAGAAATGTCTGTGCTCACACACAATCACGTTAATATTATTACCTTCAGACAGCATCTTCCCAGGGCCTTCACAACAAGATGCTCATCAGTGCAAATATATGTTGCTATATATGTATAGCAGCAAGTATTTATAAGTGTACAAATATACTAATATTTATGTTTTAAACAATATGGGAAATGTTTACATAAAAGGTTAAATTATACACACTAATATAGATGTTCTAATTTTTTTTCTCACACTTCAGAGGACTGCTTTGCCAACCAGGCCTTCTCCTGCTCCACTGAGGGACTCCATGGAGGAGCAGATCCCTCAGATTGCCCGATTTAAAGCCAGGGTTACAGCAGCCAGGGCTCTTACAGAGCCAAGTGAACAAGCATAAGAGCTAAAACTGAGCTGGGACAGGAGTGGCAGATGCGGGCTTGGCTGTGTGGCTTGTAATCCCAGTGCATGGAAGGCAAAGTTTGTGGAAGAGTGGGGAATCAGAGCCAGCCTCAGTTACATAGTGAGTGCAAGGCC
This sequence comes from Cricetulus griseus, assembly GCF_003668045.3. Lineage (NCBI taxonomy): Eukaryota > Metazoa > Chordata > Mammalia > Rodentia > Cricetidae > Cricetulus > Cricetulus griseus. The sequence continues at coordinate 230,913,158 of NW_023276806.1, forward strand.
AGTTTGGGCTGTGTGAGATCGCATCTAAAAAGAACAACAAATCACTTAAAGAGTTAAGGAAAAAAGGGGAGGGACAAAACAGTGTGATCACAGCAGTGGTCTCTGGGTGGCCCAGGGCCTATGGGTGTCCATCCCTTTGTTTCAGATATAATTCTAGCTGTCATCCTGACTGCACTGGGCTTTGCTATCCTGGCTGCCCTGATAACAAGACGTTCAAGGCAGAGTAGTTGTCGAAATGGTGAGTAACCATAGCCGTGCCCCATGAAATTCTCAGAGGGAGGGAAGCTGAGGTGCAGGAACAGACTTTGTTGGTGTGCTCAGAGAGTGTCCCACACTGATGTCAAAGATCGTACCCTGCTTGTGTCTCTGCTCACAGAGTGAAATTCCAAAGCCTACACTATCAGCACTGTCAACAAACACACAATTAGCAAGAGGAATGAGAATCCTTTATAAAGCAAAGTCTGTCTCAGTTCCAAAGGGAAGTACTCAAGTCTGAAAATGTGGGAAAACAAGATGCTGGCAGAAGCCCCCTCTGACAGTTCAGAAAGGACCCGGGGCTGTGAGCAACAGCTTTGGAGACAGCACACAAACACTCGATGGTTCCTATAACAGGAATGAGACAGGGCCACAAAATTAAGGTCCCTCTCCACAGGATAACACTCAGTACCTGCCCTGCTTCCTTCTCCTCACTGCATTCCCCAGAATTCTCCCCTCAGCACCCATGAGCCCTCACAGACAAAACAGGCTAGCACTTCAGGGCTGGATGGGGGTGCCAGAAAGGGAGGACTCAGTATCCCATTGGAGGACCACCCTGGGGGCTAAGTTTAGAGTACAGAAGGTTGGGTCAGGAAGACACCTCTGTCAATAGCTAACAGAAACATTTGCTTAAACCTTCCACAGAAGTCTCCAGATGCAATGCAGAACAGAGTGAGTACCCAAGCCTAGCGTGAAAAGCGCTGAGCACCTGTGGATCCTGTGTGTGTGTGTGTGTGTGTGTGTGTGTGTGTGTGTGTGTGTGTGTGTGTCTCACCCGTGAGCACCCATGAGCTTCCAGAACTTGATAGAGTATACCATCCCATGAACTACACCTTTGAGTTTCTAAGGGAATCCTGTCAGAGATCTCTTGGAATGGATCAGTAGTTCATGAGTGTGCATGGTCCCTAGGCTCCCCTCAGTGGCAGCAGAAACACTAAGCCCTGTGATCAACAGACCTGCTACACTTTAGTCTGATGGCTCAGTGGGAGGTCTAAGTCTCACTATGAAGAGGCCTCCATATGGTAGCTGGACAGGGGCTCTAACAATCAGGAATGGTGACAGTGGATCCAGCTAAGGTTACTGTGATGAGGAGGGAAAGACAGCAATGTCTCTGAGAACTAGCCCAGGACACTGCATGGAAAGAGGGAGCTGGGCCCTGCTTGAAACCCCCACTCCAGGTCACCTGACCATGCCAACATTCTAAATGGTCCCTTCATAGTTAACCCACGTGCTTCTCCATCCTGGAAATTTGTGGTTATGTTAACTCTTAGATGTGTAAGAGAAGCCCCTGAGGATGATGAAGAAACACGATCATGGAGCTCTCTCTCCTTTCTTCCTAGGTGCTGTGCTTCTGGACTATGAGGATGGTAGGGACAAAGAGATTAGGAACTACAGATAATTCCTGAAGAATGTGTTCCTTAGGAAACAGCAGTTTCTTCTCCCTTTCAGTGTCATGTGTACAAGCAGCAGATTCTGATGTTATGCTTCCAACTGCCTTACTCTGAGCTCACACACGCACTGTGCACTTTTCTCAAAAAGGGAAAATATTTCCCCCTCTTAGGACGATTAAAATAATTAATTTCTACCTCTTGTTTATTCCAACTCCCAAGATCTATAAGAATCTTTATGAAGCACTTCCACGGATGTTTAATACAGGAAAAAAATGATCTGGAGAGATGGCTTAGTGGTTAAGAGCACATTCATACATAAATTTTAAATGGATAAAATAAATAGTTTATAGATTGTTATGGAGGTCAAACAGCTCATTGAAAAGTTACTTAGGAAGGTATACAATAAACTATGACACACAAAATTTATGAACGCTGTTTTAGAATATAAAGTGAGTTATCTAAACAGCTAATAATCACCCATGCTCATGTACTAAAGGAAGGGCCGGCTTCTGAGTTGAGGCTAGCAACTCCAGTGCTCAGATCTAACATAAGTGCACCCACTGGACTTAGAGAAAAGAGGATTATTGAAAGCTGGATTTCTTCATCTAGCATTATTTATAGTTAGGTTATCCACAAAATTGAGATATGTAGGCCTGTGCAAACCAAGAGCTTTTACAAAGGTAATTTAAAATAAGATATCTCCAGAAACTTGATAACTATGAGTGTTCTCTAAGGCACCGAGGTTTTCTGCAGGGACTCACTGGGACCTCTGCTTACAGAGTGCCATGGACGTGCTTCACCCTGACACCTCAAACTGTTCTCCCTCAAAACTTCCTCTCAATGGCTGCCATGGCCATGCCCTCCATTCACTCCCCAGTAGTCACATCCAGATCCCATTAGGAGTTGCTAGACTTGCTTCTCATTCCCGTTTGAAGCCACTAAACTGGGCACACCAACCAATCTATAACCAAAGGATCTTGAAGCTTGGAGTAGTAGAAGCAACTACACTCTCTCTCTCTCTCTGTCTCTTTCTCTCTCTCTCTCTCTCTCTCTCTCTCTCTCTCTCTCTCTCTCTCTCTCACACACACACACACACACACACACACACACACACACACACACACCACATCAGTCCCCAGTCACTGAGGAAAGTCTTGTCACTCAGGTGGCTGCAAACCCCCTCCATTTATGTTCACTACCCCTTCCTCTCTGTCTTTATGATCATGACACGTTAGAGTGGAGAGCAAAGAGCTTCTGAACCCTCTTTATTCTCCAAAATTAAACTGGAATGGATGGGGAGGTCTGGGAAAGTGCTAAATCCCTTAGCAGAGATGTGGGCTACTGGTAAATTTGTTTCTTGGTGGGAAGCTGATAACTTAGTCTGTTTTCTCTTTCTTTCACACAAGGTGTCAACTGTGGACAAAGTAGAGTAAAAGGAGGTAAACGAATTTCATTTCCTATGCAGCCCAGATGTTCGTATACTCAATCCAGAGCCTCATTGTGTTTCCTTTCCTTCAGGATCCAGATGTACGTTTTCAACAGGAAGTGGTAAATAAACTAAATACTTACTTGTTAAGAGATTAATAATAAGTCTGTAAGAATCTTATACTTTTCTTCAATCCTCTAGACATTTCATGTAATGACTGAGGTAAGTATATTTATGGTGACATTTGAGGGAACAGCAATCTCTCCCCTAATGTGAGGACCTGTAAGGTCCATGTGTTACTCACCATGTGAAAAAATACCTGAAGTAAACACCATTAAAAGGAAAGGCTTGAGCTCAGCTGCGGGGTCGAATGTTCCTGCCTATGGAGCCTGGATTCAGTTGCTTTGAAGCCTGTGAGAGGAACACCATGGCAGGAGCATGTGGGGATGGAAACTGCTCAGGGAAAGTAGAGAGGGTTCTCTCCCACGACAGCCCCTGGTTCAAAGCCCACTAGTCCATGGTTCCTAATTAAATGAATCCAGTCATGAGGTGAGAGTGCTCATGAACCAGTCACCTCCCAAAGGCCCCGGACCAAGCCTTAGACCTGTGACCTTCTGGAGCACAGTTGGGATCCAAACCGCAGACTCCTGTGCATCCCAGAGTACAAAACACATCTACAGCCTCCCCAAGGGGCCCCAAAGTCTCACTGCTTCCAGGACAGGTCAAACACCCAAGTCCCATGTTTCCCCTGAGACTTGAGGCAAACTCTCCACTCCAGACATCTTCAAAATTCAGAACAAACAACTCGCAGAGCTCCCAGATGCAGCAGCAGCACACGGATGCAGCAAGCAACATGAGGCAAAGGTCCTCACTCTGAAAGGGAGAAGTGAAGCAACAGAAGGAAGCCCAGACTGAAGCCCAGCAGAGCACTGGGTCCCTGAGCTCACAGCATCAGCAGGGCAGGGGGCACCATGTCAGCTCCTGGGCTTGTGAATCCGCATACTACCTCCATCATCTGCAGTGCAGCGAGGCTCTCTCCAGGACTAACTCCAGTCACCACCTGTGCCTTCCCTCAGCATGGCATCTTTAGCTTCATTTTCACTTACTCAGGAGTCCCCTTCTCATGGGCTACATGCAGGTGTCCAGCTACAACCGACAGGCACCAGAGCGTCTCAGAACCTCACAAGTCTTGGAAGAAGCCTCCATTACTATATAGCTCTGATATTCTGCATGCTTGCAAAACAGCATCAGACAGATGTTGTGGGAACAGCAGGAGGGACACCCTTAGATAGCCTCTGAGTGCCAGGGTAGTTGACTGAGAAAAAAACACCTGAGGAAATAATCCTGCAAGCAGCCCTGGGAGTCTTAGAAATTCTAACTTTGACTTTCCACCATGCCATATGTAAGATCAGCAAAGATAAGCTTCCAGACTGTGTTCCACAGACTCCATCAACAAGTTCCCATGAGTCACTTCCTGGGACTAACTTCCCTGGGACTCCTGACACTGCCCCTCTCAATGGCTCACTTCCTATGTGTCTCCCCAGGGCAGCATCTGGAAACAGCTCCCATCAGACCCTGTCAGGTGAATTAAAAAAAAATTGCAAAATTCTCATCAAAAGTCTAGGCCCACACACAAGTGATTTGATCTGAAATTCTATAACCAATCCCATCCCTCAAGCCCAAGTATCTGAAGAGGAAGGACTGCTTCAAGGCACACTCTCCCAGGACTACCCTGCCTTGATACCAAAGCCCGGCAAAAACACCAACAGAAAATACCAGCTGCCATCACCGAAGAGCCATACACAAAGACAATGGACAAAATACCAGCAGACCAAAGTATATATTTTTAAAAAAGAAATATTTGCCATGATCAGTAGGGTATTATTCGTGCATGCAGATCAATAAAGTGACATAAAAATTGAAGGAATAAAGTCATATGGCCATATCTAGATTTGTAGAAAAGGCATTTACAAAATTCACCATTCTTCTGTGATTAACAAGTTGGTGCATAGTGAAGGTACCTCAACAAATGAAATCCCCAAGCGACAGCTCTAAAGCTAACATCATCTTCCGGGGCAGAAAATTGAATCTTTTTCATCTTTGTTCAGGATGTCCACTCTCACCACTTCTGTTTAACGGAGTATTGAAAATCCTACCCAGAGAAATTTGGCAAAAGACATAGAAATCAGGAAACAACACATGTTTGCAGATATGGCCTTGCAATTAGAAAACCCCACATTCCATCAAACAGTCATCAAGACCAAAGTTTTATTGCAGTTCAGGGCTTTAAAAACAAAACAAACAAACAAACAAAAAAAACACTATCCAAAAACCAGCAGCATTTCTCTAAAATGGCAATAGACTGTCTGAAAATCAACAGGGGAAATATCTGTTTATAGAAAGCAACAGTGTGTCCAAGGAGGGGAAAGGTCTGCTTACAAAAAACAACAGTGTGTTTGTTGAGGAAATCAAGCAACACACAAGAAAATGGAAAGAAATACTGTGTTCTGGTTTAGAAGGCTCACCATCTAAAAGTGTCTGTTGGTCAATTTATGTCAACTGATAAAGAGTCCAGCTAAGAAAATGCCTCTACCAGTTTGGCCAGTAGGAAGCCTGTGGTGCATTTTATTGCTTGATGGTTGATGTAATGGCACCATCCCTGGTTAGATGGTCCTGGAGTCAGGAGCTGCTGCAGAGGCTATGGAGGGTGCTGATTACTGACTTGCTCTCCAGGGCTTGCTCAGTCTGCCTTCTTATAGAACCGAGGACCACCGGCCAGGGATGGCACCATCCACAATGGCTGGGCCCTCCCCTATCAATCACTAATTAAGAAAATGTTCTACAGGTCAGCTCACAACCAGATCTTATGGAGGCATTTTCTCAGCTGAGGCTCCCTCCTAGCCCAGTGACTCTAGCTTGTGTCAAGTCTACATAAAACTGTCCAGCACAAGCTCTAAGTTCAGTTATCACCACCAGAGCAGTCCTACAGAAACAGTGTTTGCAGGGCCAACAGGCAAAGTTTAGGAACCCAAATTCTGCCTGCTGACCCCCTTCTGTTTATGTGTTTCAGGAGCATCTACTTCTGTAGGACAATCAGCCGGCTCCCTGGGTGAGTGTTCCGTGGCTTGCTTTCAATTCTACAACTTCCTGTGTGTAAGACCTATTGTTTGTCTACTTGCTTTTTCTTCCTTTTAAGTGCTTTTAAAATAGGAAACAAAAATAATAAACACTGTGTATGTAACTCCCTGACCGTGAATCAGCATTCCCATTGTGTAAGCACCCTCAATGTGTGTGCTCACCCTGGTACAATGTGCAAACCCATCCTGTGTATGTACACACCCTCAATGTGTAAACACAACATGGTGTGTTTCACACCATCATTGTGTGAACACACCCTCACTGTGCCTAGACACCTTCATTGTGGCTATTGCTAGTATTTTCTCCTATTTCTCAAGTAGTAAATAAAGCTGAAATTCCTTTGTCCCCATTAGAGACCCTCCCTTTACACTACCCTAAGAATCACGAGTGAATTATAGTCTTTAATGTCTACTGCCAAATAATGTAGCATTATTTGTTTTTGTATAATTTTTACTGAAATGCCATCTTTTTTGAGGCATCATCAAAATTTGCATTTTCCTCAAAACTTTAATACTGAAAAACACAGTAATGTAATTTATGCACCTCAGTTATAGAATAAAATCACAACTTGTGAATATACAGTATTTTCTAGCATTTTCCCTCCTGAGGCAGTCCCAGTAGCTCCTCTAATTCTCTCATGCTGTCTCTTGGCCCCCTCCATTCCCCTCCCCCAGGGCACAACCCCTGTAACATAGCATGTCAATCTTTCAGTCTGTACTTTCCTTGTTTTCTCTCACATGGGTACCATAAGCTACTGCCTTAAGCTTTCTTCTTTGATCTACATCTCACACACAATTGACCTCTCAGCCCTGAGTGTCAGAAGTTGCTTTCCCAACTTTCCTGTGACTGAAAGTTCCCCAACCTAAAACTCATCTCATGATTCACTAAATATAGAATGGAAATTCATTTCCTTTGGCACGTTATTTTTCTAGATTAATATTGGTTCTGTTATTATTGATAAAAATCTTCTATTTTGATGATTGTTACTGAGTAAAAATATTTTAAGACTTCTCTTTATCCTTGCATTCTGTGTATTAGCCACGCTGTTCCTGCATGTGGGACTAGCTTCCCTCACCCTGCTAAGGATTCAAGATTTTCCAAACTGTTGACTCAAATCTTTGTTTAATTATAAAAAAAATTGCCTACCTTAATTGCCGTGAATATGCCCCTGCCTCCCACCTCCACCTAAGTCTAACTACCACACGCATAGTTTCTCTCTCTAGAACTAGCACATATGGAAATACACGCTAAGGATCCTCTGCATGCCTCAGGTGTCGGTACTTCTCAAGCATTTATCATCTCCATGCAATTAAACCAGATTCTTGTAATAAAGACTAACATCGGGAGATAAGTGGTTTAAGACTGGGGTCTTATTATGTATCCGAGGCTAGCCTTTGATTCAGGGTCTCCTAGCACTGGCTGAGGAATATACCACCTATCCAGTGTGTAAGCCAGTCCTGCCTGGAAGCTAGTGCCCTTCAGTCAGCCACGCCTGAGCAGCTCATCTCATCCAGTGTCTCCACCTCTTCAGTTAATGACTCTTAACTCCTCCTGCTGTCTGCGATTAGGTAATCAAAAATGGATCTTTGGATGTCCTTATGGGAATTCCTCTACAGACTGGGTGTTGTCTTACTTGTCAGTTCTGGAAGTAGGTGGGCCAGACCTCAGTCAGAGCAGCTTACCTAACTTAAAGGGCAAGATTGGTTGTGTGTATTTCCAAGGCTGTGACAAATTACCTCAGCATTTGCCTTAAGACAATGTTACCTTACAGATCAGTAGGTAGAAGGGTGCCACACACATCTATTGGGGTATCAGTAGATGTGAACTCCACCTTGTTTCTCAGCTAGCAACTTGCCTGGTTCCCTTGGCTCACAGCCTCCTTCCTTCCCCAGTGGTCACAAAATTCTATCAAGCTCCATATTGTCTAGTCGTCTGCATTCTTACATTCCTTTCTCTGTCTGGTCTATTGCCCTCTTCTTGTTTTGGACACACGGATAGAGCTAGAAACACAACTAGATCATACATGCTCATCCCATCATGAAAACAATGAGCCTTCTTGTGTTCCTGCCTCTTACACGGTGATGGGAAGGGCTGTTACAGAGTCTGCACCCAGAGTTCTTTGTTTCCATCCAGTTATGTGCAATGGGATTCATACGGCCTTGCACAGGAATGATTAGAAGTCTGTGCTAACACAGAGGGCAGACTAACAGTTGAGAAGTCTTAGGACACACAGATCATCATGGAAACTAAATAACCCCCTTTAATGTTGGTTCCCATCAACACAATCCAGGACAATCCCTGGAACAACCTGACCTCTGTCTGAGGCACTGACTTCATTTTCCTCAGAACAGCATCACAGATCCCAGGGTCTGGGACACGGGAAGCTTCCAGGCAGTTATCATTCTGCTTACCATACACGTGTATGAGCAAGAGAGGAGAAAGGGATTTGTTTGAATGTCTAAGTCAGGGTGGCTGATGAAACGCCATGCCATGACCAAAAGCAACCTGGGTGGAAAGGGTTTATGTAGCTAACACCTCCACATCACTGTTCATCATTCAAGGAGGTCAGGAGAGCAACTCACACAGGGAAGGATCCTGGAGGCAGCAGCTGATGCAGGGGCCATGGAGGGTGCTGCTTACTGGCTTCTTCCTCGTGGCTTGCTCAGCCTGCTTTCTTAAAGAACCCAGGACCACCAGCCCAGGGATGGTGCCACCCACAATGGGCTGGGCCCTTCGCATTGATTACTAATTAAATGTCTTACAGCTGGATCTTATGGAGCTGTTTTCTCAAATGAGATTCCCTTCCTTCAGATGACTCTAGCTTGTGTCAAGTTGACATCAGACCAGCCAGCACAGTGACCAATGGACAGTCCCTAGATAATTCCCCTAGGCCTCACTCTCTCTTTATTTGACACAGTTCATTCTATGTATCTATGTCACTGATTTTTGGATAAAATGGTCATATTTTCCATATTTGTTACTTTTATTCTGCTCTTTCTCAAGGAGACTGATCTTTGCTCTTGTGGATTCTAGTCCTCTCTACTGCCAGTGTTCCTCAGGAAGCACACCAGAGTCTCGGGCTGGGGGGGGTGCAGAGACCCCCACTCACCACACTGCCTCCACCCAATGACAGAAAGGAGTGGGGGTGTGACTCTTTCCTGCCCTCCTCAGAGCCGTGAAGCACTCACAATGGTTTTGTTTTCTGCTTTCAGGAATATGCCCATCCACTCCTGGTAAGTTGCTGCACTTTTCTTCAGCTCTGCCAACAGTCGGCCCCGTGACCCGGAAGCTTTCCAGAGTCTCTCCACATTTCTTGGTTCACTATAATCAGACATATTAATACTCACCCCGAGTACGGAAAGTAAACAGAAGTTGCTGTGGCTCATTAAGATGGCACGTCCCCAGGATTCACACCAATTCCCGAATCTGTAGAACAAGGACTGAAAAAATGAGGAGGACAGGGATGAGGGGATGAAAACAGGGGATGCAGCAAGACAGACATGGTGTCACATGTCTGTGAGGGACTGCAGAGCTTCGTGTGACTGAAAGCACCCACTTCCCTGAGTCAGGCTGGCAGCAATGGAACAGATGAGGACTGCCCCAGCTCCTGGCACTGCAACTGCATTGGTTGGGAATTGATCCTCAATCTGCTCCTTGTTTTGACAAAACACACACACACACAGAGAGAGAGAGAGAGAGAGAGAGAGAGAGAGAGAGAGAGAGAGATTTTTTTAAGCTTCTTGCTGTAAGACCTTTGCATTTATTCAGCAGAACAAACCAATAGGCCCCGCCTCTTTCACACCCTCAGTCTTGCTGGGCCTCACAGCTCGGGCTGTTTCCTAACCCTGCTAGGTTTCTGCCGTCTATTTCTCGTCTACCTCTGAGTGCTTTAAACAACTAATGAGTTAAGAAAGTGATTGATGAACTGGTGGAGAGAATTACAGTGGTGATAGCGGGGGGGAAAGGTTTTTTGTGTTTGAGCAAAGCTGTAACAGCTTTCTTAAACTTAGGAACAGACAGGGAGTGGACAGCAGAGGACAGGCGATGGGAGCAGGGTGACCAGACGAGGCTGTGAGAAGAGAAAGGCTCACAGAGCCTACAGATGAGGAAGCAGAAGCTGACAGGGACCAGCTGAGGGTAGACAGCTAAAAAAGGGCTGACCTCAAATTCTGAACCCTGTGTTTTCAGTCCAAGTCAGGGCTAGCACAGCAACCCTGGGATTCTGTGACTTCTTCTTTCAGTCCACAGTGAGCTTTGGAAATGAAAAGTTGACCTCAAGGAATTCTCAAAATCGTGCTTATATTTTAAAATACCACTCCCAAGTTTAAAATGTGGGTTGAAAATTGTAAGTTGTGAGCATCGAAATCTGGAAATGATTGTGATGGCCTGTGGTGTGCCACCCATCATTTCATGAGTAAGGCTATTTTACAACAGAATCTTCAGAGCTGCCCTTAGACACTGCTGACTTTTATAAGTGTCTAAGTTAGGGATCTTATCTGGGATGAGACACCATGACCATAGCAACTCTTATAAGGAAAACATTTAGTTCGGGCTGCACCTTTACAGTTTCAGAGGTTTGGTCCATTTTCCTCATGGCAGGGAGCATGGCAGTGTGCAAGCAGACAGTAGCTGAGAGTCCTACATCTTGCAGGCAACAGAAAGTCGACTGAGACACTGAGTGGTATCCTGAGCATAGGAAACCTCAAAGCCCGCCCTCACACTGACACACTTCCCCCAACAAGGCCACACTCACTCCAACAAACCTACAACTCCTAAGAGTGCCACTCCCTATGAAGTTATGGGGGCCACTTACATTCAAACTACCACAAAAATTAAGATAGATTTTATTTAGCTCTGCTTCATTTTTATGTAATTCGGTCATATAAAGGATAATTTCTATAGAAACAAACTAGATGCTTTCTGTTTTAAATATTCAGAAATAATAAACTCAGACCTTCCATGTGTCCTGCCTCCTCTCAGGGGACAAGCACAGGAAAGTGTTAACAGCACAGCAAGCTGTAACTGCTGTGGCTGAAGTGGCACAGGCTGGACCACGGTCCGGATGCTGGACCCACCCCTTTCTCTGTAGGAACTCCTACCTAGTGGATGCACTTCCTCTACTGGACTGTGCTGACTGTGCTGAGTGAGTCCAGTGCTGAATTCTAGATTATGCAAATTCTATCATAATGATGGATTAGCTGAAAATTAGATAGTTGGAAATGCAAACAGGACAGGGACCTGACACCAGGTGCCAGCCTGTGTCTACACTCACAGGCCTCCTGGGGTCTGCATGTGTAAATGATTAATGAGCTCATTCTCCTCCCCTATGAACCTGTCATTTTCCAGCTCTGGCCACAGTAACCATAAATATCTTGGTTACTTGAAAAGGAGGTGAATATTCCAAGATGATAGGAAAAGAAACGGTAGGAGAAAACTAGAGAACAATTGGACATTGGAAAACTTTACAAAGTCACATGATTTACTAATATGACTGGTGAATTCGAGTGTTTACCATGCACCACAGGCTGTTCCGCATGAGCAAGCCAGCCATGGCCCCTGTGTTACAGAGCACAGGTCCTCGCTGAGTAAGACAAAAAATACACCTGCACACAAATACACTTAAACTTCTCAGATTGGAGACCAGAACTTCCGAGACAGTAGATTAGAGTGGTACAGTAGAGGTGGAGCCAAAGGTGGCGGTTCAGAGCAGGATAAGATAATGGGGTTTGAAAGGAGACCTGAACTGACAACCTGCATGGCAAAAGTAGACCACTGCTGACCCCCAGCAGAAAGAGTATCAAATTCCTGAGACTAGAAGGAGAATGGCAAGGGGGCAGACTGCAAGACCAGCAGCTGCTGATGGAGGGTGGGAGCAGGAGAGGCTGGACCAGAGAAGACCTCTGAGGCCAAAGCAGAGAACAGCAATGCTGAGTATCCTGGTCTGCACCTGGGAAGGTCCACCCAGGGAAGGATAATAGAGGAGTCCACGCTTTGAAAGGAATCTTTCTCTGTAGTGTGAAACAGCTGAGATGGCTGCTTGCTGCAGGTAGGGAAGGCATGAGCTCCAAAGACCACAGGGGCATCGAAAGATGGGGTTTGTTTAGAAAGAGCATTATGAATCAAGTAAGACATTTTCCTACAGCTGAGGAAGTAGAGACTTTAAGTGGCCAACACTCGGTGGGCTACAAAAGGCATGGTGGGTTTGGGGGGTCTTTTTTTCTTAATTGATAACTTCCATATGTACTTATTTATAGCATACAGCATGGTGTTTTTGTACATGAATTTATTATACAAGGTGTACATCACATTAATATATAGTCACATGCTGTAGGGTTAACATAGGATTGCAGCAACTTTTGAATATGTATGTTACTATCTGCAATTTCATATGTTACTAAATTCATTCACCATGCACTGCTGGGGCTGGAGAAATGGCTCAGTCATTAAAGGCTAGGCTCACCACCAAACACACAACCCTCTGCTGTTAAGTCCCTGAACTCATCCCTCCTGATCTCTGATCAACAAATGACTCAGGACTGATTGTCTAGCTGTCAAAAGAAGGTGATGATGCAACACTGTAGCAAGGTGGGGGAAGTCCTCAGCATGAATTCAGACACCTCCTGCTTGATAAAGTACAAGTTTCAGAAAGCAGGGCCTGGGGGATGCAGGGATATGAGATTAGGGTTAGACCCACAGTGGCCGACAGCCTTAAGACGTAGATTACCCTCAGGCAGCTGGTAAATTCAGGAGGATATTGCCCCTGTCACTGGTTAGCCAAAAATGAAAGTGTGTAATTAGCTCAAGTCTTCAACTAAAGGGAGTGCATCTCTGAGGCTCCAGAGCTGTGGGGTCTGAGGAGGTGGGAAGTCTTCCCTAGAGGCACCTGCACAGACCATCAAAAACAACCCTGTGTGTTTTGAGAACTTAGTCCAGATTTGAAAATCTCAAATCACCACAGTGACCAAGCAGAGAGAGATGGTGTTGAGCCTACTGAGCAGTGGAAGACCTAATGCATCCGGGGTGTGGTTCTTGAAAATGGTGTCAGACATAATGTAGGTAACCATTGCTGTATTTCCAGTGTGGGTGTTCACAGGAAAGAAGTACAGAGCCACCTCAGGGATGAATTTAGCCCTTTTTCAGCTGCAGTGTGGATTTCTGTCCCTGAGCAAAGGGCCCATCTATTGTTAACAATCCACACCTTTAGCAAGTCAATTCCTGTACAAAAGTCTTTGATCTAAGCCCTCCAGAGGGACAATGAGAATGCAAATTCTCAGATAAGGATAACACAGATTTCTGGGTTTTCCTTAAACTAATTTGTGTGTAGGTTTGCACCTATGGAAAACTCTCAAACATGATTCATGTATGTCCAACAGGAGATGCTGAAGACAAAAGGCAGATCAGGGCTATGTGCCAACACTCAGTGGCCAGTGCCACTGTGTAGGAGGCCCCTTACAAACCATTATTTTCTCTATACTAACTTGTGGGTTATTTTGTTTTTGTTTTTGTTTTTACCATTCTTCAGCTTTCACCCAAGCACCAGCAAGTAAGTTTTTCTTCCATTTTTAATATCTGATGTCATCAGAATCCCACTCTAGACAGGGCCACACACTCCCTTTATTATCTGTTTTCTGCTAAGGCAGGGTGACCAGACTCGGGGCTCATGAATCTGTAATTTCCCTTCACCTGCCATCTTAGCAGACCGGACCCACCCTCACCACATTTCTCTCCAAGGCAGTGACACGCCCTTCCCTGCCTAAGCAAATTCTTGTCTTTGGCCACACATTTCTCAACTCCAGCACTCATTTCTCTTCTGTATGTTCACACTCTCCTCCCTTTAGACCTTCGCCTTAAGCTGTCACACAGTTGAGTCTTCCTCTGACCACCACCTTGGGTAACCACAGTGCCCACCCCCAGGGGAGCCCACACTCTTTGTGCTGCCTGTGGGCTGTTGGTTTAGCAAAAAGCTACTGCCCATATCTGACAAAAACCAGGCAATTTCTCAATAGGCTGAGAGTCATGAGACAGGGCCTGCTCACAAACACGTTTAAATCATGTCTGCATGTGGACTGAAGTCTTCTTGACATATGGACTGTCACCAAGCTACTGGGCACTGCATCCCCCTCACTAATAGTTGTGTGAGCACAGACAGGTGACTCAGTTTCTCCAGACAGTATAAGTAGTTACATAAGTAATCACAAGAATAGTTTTAAGGTTCTCAAAAGTGAGGAATATGGAGGTGATGAAATCTATGTGAGTCTCCCAGGTCAGACTTCAGTTGACTGTCACAGCAAACATAAAAGTGTTTTCTAAATAAAGGAAAGATAAAGAGAAGAGAAGGGATGTTTTGGTTTTTTTGTTTTTGTTTTTGTTTTTGTGTGTGTGTGTGTGTGTGTGTAAGTCAGGGATAAATTTAAAAAATATATAATCCCAATTAGACAGTTTGGTTTATTACCCAGACCTGTATGCATGAGGTAATTTTCCACTCTGAATCTTACTCATCTGAATTCATAATAAATCCATTTTCCTAGTAGTAAAATCATTACATCTTGTCCAAATGTATATCAGGTTATTTGAATAAGTAGTTTATAACCCCACCCTTTCCCCAACCCCTGCCAGTGTACCACAGCCTCAGTGCCCTGTAACCAGATAAGTTTATGACAGGTGTCAAATCCTATCCGACCAATCTGTACCTCTTCTTAAAACAGTGAAAAGGTCTCACTGGCCCTCCCACCTCAGGCCACAGCCCCCTGGAGCTAGCCCAGCCTCTCACACTGCTGCCCTCCATCCAGCCTCAAAGGAACTCCCAAATGAGCCAAGCTAAGCCAGTCCATCTGCAGGGGTTCTTTGTTTGGTCAAGATATCAATTTTAACTACTAAACTCAAATACTTCTTAGATGGGGGTGGACTTTTCACATAGACAACACACCTATGATGTGCATGCATGTGTGTGTGGGCATGTGTGTCTGTGTATGTATGTCTCTGTGTTTGCATGTGGGGGACATGTGTGCCTTTGCATTTGAGAGTGCAAGAATGTGTGTGTGGGCATGTGTGTCTGTGTGTTTGCATGTGAGGAGCATTGTGCATGTGAGTGTGCATGCATGTGCATGCCTGTGTGTGAGCCTTGCATGTATGTGTACATGTGTGTGCATGCATGTGTGTGTGGGCATGTGTGTCTGTGGGGTGTGTGTGTGTGTGTGTGTGTGTGTGTGTGTGTGTTTGCATGGGGGGGGGCATGTGTGCCTGTGCATGCCTGTGTGTGAGCCTTGCATGTATGTGTACATGTGTGTGCCTGTGTGAGAGTCCCCTGAAGACACCTAAGGGCGCTGACCATCAAGCAGCACAGTAGTGAGCAGCCTGTTTACTTAGATGAACACTTAGCACACACCACAGAGCAGCTTCTCTTCCCGTTTGGAAGAATGTCCCCAGAAACCGCCCTGGATCCCAAGTACGCTTTCTTATGGTTTGGCAGGGTCCCCAAGCCTTGTGACTCTCGGCTTCCACTCTGAGGGTCCACAGACTCAGTCCTTTCTGTCCCTTCGTCTCTCTGCAGTCACTGGGTATTTCTCCCATGGTGTTCCCAGCAGAATTTCCTCCTTTCCCATTTGTTTTTATTCTGGATTTTTTTTTTTAAATTGGGATCTCAAAGTAGTACAAAGACAGGGAACGAGGCAAAATTTCCATTCTAAACACAAGGAAGTTAATTCAATAGATTGATGCCCCCAGAGTCAAAGCAATGGACAATGACAAAGCTGACCCTTGGCCTAGCAACTTCAAGACTCCACCCCACAAATGTGGAGGGAACTGATCACCTGCCCTCTAAGGTCTAAATTGCAGGACCGCAGTTCTGTCCTCTCTGAACTTGTAGAGAATTTCACCCAGCATGCCTTGATCACATGCAACACCACCTGCTTCTTCCCAGATCCACCCCTCCCTGACCACGCCCCCTCTTTTGAAGAGACTGTCTCTCAGCAGCTGTCTTAGTCATCCTGCCCTGACAGCCTTTCTTTCCCCTTGTCAGAAAGGTTCCCTAAGTATAGGGACTGTGCTGTGACTGTATTGAATACAGTTGATCTCTACACTCTGAGCACTTTCGGCTTGCAATAATGACCTGATCTCCATTGCAGATAGAAACACAAGCACCAAGTCCCTCCGAGAATTTATGTGTAAGTGTCTCTGTTCTATATCCCCCTCCTGTCCTTTCTGTGCAATGCCTGCTCCGGGGGAGCTTACAAAGGGTGGTAAGGAGACACTGCGCTCACACAGGTGCAGGGAGCAGTGCTGTTTGGCCTCCTGTCTGTCTCTCCCTTCAAGACCCAGAAGTGATGGTCCCACTGCTTCACACAGCACAGTGAGAACTCTGCTCACAATGCCCAAGCTCACTCATTTAAAACTGCAAGGAAAATTCCAGGGCCAGATGAAGCACTTATCAGAAACAGATTTGTAGAAAGAATTGGTGAAAGGCCCCAGGAGGAATCCAGACAAGGGCAAGTGACCATAGACGGTGGCTCCTGTCTCCTAAACAACCAAAGGAAAAGTAGACTGACTTCCTGGTGTCCTGTATGAATCTGACTTTGATGAATGCTGCACCCTAACTCCCCCCAAAGGAAATGACCATAAGGTATGCTCCTTCCAAACTTATGGTGTTGTGTTTTTATTTTAGCTGCCAACTCAGGACGCATCAGTAAGTACCTTTCTGCACTTTTATCTTCATTCCCTTTGCCTCGCTTCGTAGAATGGTTACATCACAGTCCTGGAACCTCTACTTCCTCCTGCAAACACTGCCCCTTCCTTCCCTCCCTCCTCTGCCCTTGATACACTGGGTACCCCTGTGAGACAGAACTACAAAACCCCTAATCCTGCAGATCCAGGTGCAAAGGGACAGTGTTGGGAACAGACACAGACCAGTGAACAGTAGGAATGTTCCTCTAATTGAAGTTCCATTTGCACTCATGGGAGACTCACATGGCCTCCTCCTCGGTAACACGGGAGAAGGCTTCTGTGGCACACAGTGAGTCCCACCTGCAGACAAAGGGTCACCATCATTGATGGTTTGTAGAATGAGTGAAGTGTGCCTATGAGCTCAGGTCTAGAAGAGGAGCCTAGAGACTATGGTGGGTGACATTCTGACAACACACCTGCCAGGAGCCTGCTGGATGCAGGGCGGGAGATGTGAGTGATTTAGGAAGGAAATAAAAACTGAATGTGGTTGTCCCCAAATTGGATCTGCTTTCCATCCCTGTGGAGTCTCTGCACGGCTGTAGCTGAGAAGCGAATGCTGACAAGAAAAGTGAAGCTCCCAGGGCTTCCTGTGTCAACACATCTGCCCTTGACTTCTGAGGCTGCTCAGACCTAGAACAGGTGAATCCTGAAGAAAAGAGGAAAAAGAATTGTCAGAGTCTGGGCTCGTGAGTCAGATCCTGCACAAGGAGGCTATTTTGCAGAGCAAAAGGAACCTAGGTTCCTAATCCCTTTACCCATCATCCCTGCCTAGAATGTCTTCAGTCTGTCTCATGGCTCTGTGACAAGCCTGGTCACTCTGGTGAACAAGGACCTAACTAGTTACAAAGATAGGAATCCTGTGGTCTCCTTCAAAAGACGAGGCCTTAGGCTCTGACTAACCAGTCCAAGCTGGCCAGCTAAAATAAGGCAGTGGCTATGTCGATGCAGACCAGCCATGGGAAGGTCCTGACCACAGCTAGTGCTGCCACTTGAGGTTAAACTTCCCTGTCATATCTATTTCCAACTCTTCCCCAGAGAGAATATGGATACAAACTGTTTTCCTCTGCTAAAGATCTAACCAACTTTGCTTTGTTTTTCCAATATTTTAGGCAGAACCCTTGGACCTATTAGTGAGTTCTTTTTTATCTCTTTGTCCTTCTGTGGGTTCTGGGATCCTATCCTGTCTGTATCCCACCTGTCTCAGCCTCCTTTCTGGAAGAATTTCCCATGCACGTGTCATGATGAATTCAAAGTCCATGACACCTCCTGATGTCCAAGACCTAAGACAAAAATGACCTGAAATGTCAGAGTTTAAGAAAAGGGAAAGTTAATTAGTTCTTACATTTTTATTTTGTTGGATTACTTTAATTACTTATTTCTTAGTTAAGATGGGTCCTAATGTTTCCTTGTTCCTATTTCAGTGCAATTCTCTGCGCCCATCCGTAAGTATCTGTCCTTTCCATGGCCAACCTACAGGGGTGAGGGTGGACCTGGCCCGTTTTGTGATGCTGTGTTTCTTGGGCCTTTCATTACAGTTTCCAAAGAGGCCATGCATGCAGTGCAATGACCTCAAATCCCATGAGCTAACTTAATAAAAAACAAAATAAGGACTTCTGGGGGCAGTGTAATCCTCCTTCAGAAAAGGAAGGTATACTTCACAATCCTTATGTCTCTAAGTAAATGGAAAAAGAGAAACATAAGTGTTACAAACTAATGTGGAGTGAGTGTTTCTCGATTGCTTGACGCTGACCACAAAACAGAAAGAAACCTCCACTATCTCTTTTTTTTGAGGGGGGGGTTCAAGACAGTGTTTCTCTGTGGCTTAGGATGCTGTCCTGGAACTCCCTCTGTAGACCAGACTGGCCTCAAACTCACAGAGATCTACCTGTCTCTATCTCCCGAGTGCTGGAATTAAAGGTGTGAGCCACCAATGCCCGGCCGAAGCCTCCACTCTTACAGGTCCTGTGCATTGCACAACAGGAAGGCTGCCTGTGCCTTACCATGCAAGCCACCCTGGGCTCCCCAGAGTTTCCATCCATGATAGTTCTGCTAGAATGAAAGCTGAGAGGCAAGTGTACAGGTATTTCCTTCATGCCAAGTATCATAACTCGTTCTCTCTCTCATCCTCTCCAGCTGGAGCTACAGGGCCTATCAGTAAGTTCCTTTTCTGATTCTCTACTGTGGCTCTCACTCTTTCTGCAGTAGCTAAAGGAGCTTTTCCTGTTTCCCATGGGGGAGCAGAGGTCTGAAAGTGTCATTTTCTTGTCCTTTGTTGGTTTCCCCTACCTGGCATTTCAATGAGTCATCTGTGAATTGTGAATACACATGTCACAAATAGATAAAATGAAGGGTGGACCCTTGGGGAAAGTGTGTGCCAACATCACACAAGGGGCTTTTAACAACAGCGTGAGGGAAGACATTGGGAGTGGAAGAAAACAGTCACAGCAAGCAGGGTTTTTTAGTCCTCTACAAGGGTTTAAATGAAATCTCTGCCACCCGTGTCTCAGGGGGGCCATAGGGCAAAGGGCTTTCTCTGTCTGAGCTGGCTCTAGTGCTCACAGCAGGAGAGTCAGCCTGCTGCAGCCCACCTCAGGTTTGCAGTCAAGTCCCCACCAGAGCAGGCATGTGGATGACAGGGGTGGTGTCTGGAACCCAGAATCACCTACTAACTCCCCCTTCTTGTCCCAATCTTTTCTGTTTCTTTCCAGAGCTGTCTCAAAAAACCCTTGGTAAGTCACCTAGTGTCCATTGTACACTTGGACACTTGGGTTACCTGGGCTAATAGTCTGCTTCCTGTAGATTATCTATAACCATAGATTCAAACACAGAGTACTCCAACTGCTTGACAATCCCTGTCAGAATGCCTAGAGATGACATTAAAGCAGGTTCAACCTGAAAAAGATCTTAACTATGGAAGTGGAACCCAAAAGCCTGGGCTGTCCCTTCCTGGCCCACTTGTCACAATCTGGCCTTTAGAGCCAGCACACAATAAAGATTTTCAATATAGCAATGAAACTTCTTTGCTTCCCATGCATTTGTTCATCCTGCAAATGACATAAATGTCAAGTCTTCTGACTTTTAACTTCTCTGACAACTTTGCTCCAGACAGTCGGTTTCTGTGGTCGTCAGCTTCCATGGCAGTTGTCATGTCCCAATCTACATTATCCCTCAGAAACCATTTAAGTAACAGCTAGGTGCCAAGATAAAAGTATTGATTGTGACTGGTTTATAAATTGAGTCCTAGCTACACACAAACTGATTTATTTTTACCCATGTTGTATTTTAAAGTCTTACAATAAATTAAGATATTAAAGTTTGCAACTAAATAAATACGTCGTGAGGCTCCTCTAGATTTATGTGATTAACCAAGTGAGCCACCATTGGCTAACTCTGAAAGGTCTCATTGCCATTTACATTGTTTCCTTGAGCCTAGCAATGGTGACTATAATGATGAGTGAGGCAGGCATCACATTGTCCTTAGTAAAGTGGGGACTCAAGTCTTTTTATATAATGCATTTATTTTTATCTTAAATGCATTGGTATTTTGCCTGCATGTATCCCATGTATGTCTGAGTAAGGGTGTGGAGACCCCTAGAACTGAGGTTACAGACAGTTGTGAGCTGCCATGTGGATCCTGGGAATTGAACCCAGGACCTCTGGAAGAGCAGCCAGTGCTCTTAACCACTGAGCTATCTCTCCAGCCCAAGGACTCAAGTTTTATTGACTCTTAGTCCTTCTGCTACTGTTTTTGGGTGTCACAAGCTGTTTATGGAACATGCTGAATTCAAGAGAGAAAGGGCCTAAAGGAAGAGAAGGTGGAAAGCAGCAAAAAGTAAAAGAGAAGGAAGATGGCGGTCAAAGACAGAAAATGGGGAGAAGAGTGAGTGACTCAGTGCATGGGAGACTCAACACGGCTGAGAAGAGGCAGAAAAGGAAGGCTGAACTCGATAGCCCAGGGCGGCAGCAAGGGAACTGAAGAGAACAAAACACAAAGTGATCACATATCCAAGGAGTTGGTGACTGACATTAACTTAGCAGGTACACTAGGAGCTCTACCCCAAGAACAAGGGCACACACACACACACCACATGCACACACACACCCACACACACACACCAACAACACACACACTACACATACACCACATACACACACACACCACAAAACACACACACACCACATCATAAACACACCACACGATACACACACATACCACACACTACACTCACACAATACAGACACACCATACACACACACACAAGACACACACAACACAGACACACTATACGCACATATACCACACACACACACCACACACCTACCACATCCTACACACACCACACACACACCATACACACAAAACATGCTCACACACACACACACCACACCATACACAACACACACACATACACACATAGCACACCATACACACCACACACACACCAAACCATACACACACATACCACACACACCACACACACCACACACACACACACATGACACACACATACACCACACAAAGACATACCACACACACATACACACACCACACATACACATACCACACATACCACACATACACACCACACACACACACACCACAAACACCACACACACACACACACACACACACACACCACAACATACATGCAAACACCACACACACACACCACATACCACACGCACACACACACAGGGTGTCCTCAGCAGGAGAAGCCGTCAGCCATGAAGGATGCAGCAGCCAAACCCCTTCTTGAGAGTAGTCCTCCATGTGGTCTCCAAAAGACTCAAAATCCAACTCCACTCTGTTCTCTTCAATGTTCCAACAAAGTAGGAGCTGTCCTGTCCTGGAAAATGCCCCCACTGGCCCCTCAGAAGCCCTGTGTACACAATCTGCAGGAGTCCTGAAAGGATCATGGTCACAACTTCTGAACCAGTGTCTATAGTTCTCCATGCTGGACACATGTTACCCGCCAAGGCCCAATCCAACATAAGCAACCATGCTGCAAATGAAGTAACAGGTTTCCAGGCTTCAGGTCGCCTTATACCATCAACTGAAAGCAAGTTCTCCATTAAAAGCAGAAGGCTCTATTGACCCTCAGCTCACACCCTGACGTTAATCAAACCAG
This sequence comes from Cricetulus griseus, assembly GCF_003668045.3. Lineage (NCBI taxonomy): Eukaryota > Metazoa > Chordata > Mammalia > Rodentia > Cricetidae > Cricetulus > Cricetulus griseus. Next base: position 230,935,216 of record NW_023276806.1, read on the forward strand.
ATAGAAGTCACCACCATGAGTCTCCAAACAGAATCCAGGAGAAGAACAAACTGAGCCATTACTGCCTCTGCCTGTGCACCATGGGGCATTAGCTGATGAGAAATAAGATGCCTATTAGAGCAGAGTCCCTCCTGTAGGCAGGTTGTCTCTTCTGGTACTGTCAGGAAGAGCACAGTTCCTTCTTTCTCTATTGTCCCTACGTCCACAAGAACCCATAGTGAGTGCTGCCCAAACCTTTCCTTCATAGCAGACTGGGCAAAAATCCCATGATCTCAGCATTGCTGCAACTTCTCCCCTAGTAAATATTTTTATACTCCAGCAAAAATGTCCATACTAACATGTCAATTCTAATTTCTTTCCAGTGCAATCTCCTGGCTCTATTGGTAAGTCACCTGTAAATTCACTGACTTGTCGTAACTGACTCCCTATGACAAAGAAGGACTTTGGCTCCAACTATTCTCAAATACTGTTCCTCAGCCTTGCCTTCCCGTGTCATGCCTTCCCTGTTCCTTCTTAAAGACTGGTGATGTGTTAGGAAATGGGGCCCCACTGCCCTAAAATCAGTATTAGGCAGCATGCTATTGTTTACGATTGTAAGGGAATGACAGTAAACATTGGGATGACTTCCAAAGCAATCACAGTGGTCAAAGAGAGTGGGCAGGAGGGTTAAAAAATAAGCACAAAGTTGAAAGGGGAATGGCTACAAAATGAGGCATGTGTCCCTGGAGGGACAGGGGTGGAAGAAGGAAGTCACTGAGGAGCTCATGGGCAGCGCCTGTCACAAAAAGCAAGCATGAGGAGGCAGTCCTTCCTCCTCACTAAATCTAGAGGGAGGCCAGCCGGCTGCTGATGCCAGGCTCTACACTGCCAGGGTAGGCTGATGTGAGGCTGCAGGCAGCAAGGCTGTCATGGGAACCACTGATGCTGAATGCTGGGATCCACCCTGCCTGGGAAGGCTGCTCTCATCAAGTTTGCTTGATATCTTGATATCTAACCACGATCTTTTTTTATTTGTAGGGCAATTTTCTGGATACTGTGGTAAGTCTCTTATATATTTTGTTCTCTTCAATGTTTGTTACCCTTGTATAATGTTCAGAAGACCTATTCCTCACCTTGAAGGTTTTCATTGCCATAGAATGAGGGTTTTAAACTTTTCATGCTTCCTACTTTGCGTCTGTGAAGAATTCCCTAGAGCTACATATTAAGGGAGGGGCTGCAGAGACAGCTCAGCAGTTAAGAGCAATTGCAGAGGACCCAGGTTTGGTTTCCAGCATTTCCTGTGTGTTTTGGATAAAAAAGAAAGTTTAGAGCAAGCAAGTTAAAAAAAATACAAAAATGAGTGTCTTTAGAAGCCTAACAAAAAGGGGTGGGCAAGGAAAGCTTTTCAGATGGCTCAGGTGGCCAGGGAGTGAGCAGGCTGGAAGGGACCACAGATGACCAGACAGGGGGCAGGGGGCTGGAAGGTACCATAGATGACCAGAGCACACAGATCTACACCGTTCTGAATCTCAATGTTATCTCAAGAGCTGTTTCAGGAACTTTGCATCCTGGATGGAAAGAGGATAAGTGAAGCCTCACTGATAACTGTCCTGTGTTTGCTCTTCCCCCAGAAGACACTTCATTGTCCTGCAGCAGTAAGTGACACGCTGTTCCTAAGTGAAGACTGTCAGAGAGGCTGAGGTCTGTCCCTCAGCTTCTTTCTGCCTGTGAAAGTAACAAACTGTGCTCCTCCTGTCCTCCTGTCCTCCTGTCCTCCTGTCCTCCTGTCCTCCTGTTTTCTTCCTCTATTCCTCTTTCCTTTACTTTCCCCACCATCTCGTTGGTGTCTGTCCTCAGGAAAGCATGAGCATGGTGCCACACTGTATCCCTTGTACTGGAGAGCTGGAGGGGATGAGAATCGGGGTTCAAGAACACCCTTAACAAGCCCAATGCCAGTCTGGGATGCATGAAATCTAGTCAAAGGAAAGAAAAAATTAGAGGAAACTTCCCACAGTTTATAGCAACTTGTCCAGAAGAGTGAGCGGGAGAGAGACTGTGTGGGTGAGTCTAGGCTTGCACAGAACAGGAGAAGAAAGAGGAAGGCGGCCTGGGTTAGAAAAGGTTCCAACCTGAAGGTGTGAGCAGGTGACAACCATTGTAAAGGGAACGATCTCCCCACCCTAGCAGACAAGAGGTACTAGTCTGTCCCCAGCAACACTGGGACCCTCCACTGGGGACCCTGCCACCAGACATCCCACACTAATCTCTGCCTTTCTCTTTCCAGGGCTGGGATCCCCTGGTAAGTCTGGCTGCCTCCTTTCATGAAGAGCCCTATGTCTCCAGGGATGTTGAAACCCCTTGAGCCAAAATTTCTACATCCATGTTAGGACCCAGTAGCTTAATGCTCCAACCCCTTGACCCTCTTATGACTCCACTAGGACACCAAAACGCTTCCAGAATGTTCCTTGACATACTTGAGAATTAAGGGTCAAAGGGAAAAGTGTTCCTGTGGTGCTAAAGACTCCGAATTGGGAAGGAAGAAATGAACAAATGAAAAATATTACATATTCCTATCTTCCAGCTGTACCATCTCCACAAGAGATGACTGTGTTGTTTGGCTCTGCTGTGCCTTCTCAGAGGCCTACAGTACCTATCAGATCTGATATTCTAACAAAGGGACTGAAAATTTCTATTTTGTTATGGTGGAACCTCCTGCTTTTCCACTGTCTGGAAATCCACCAAGTGGCCACCAAGTTTTACATACCTTTATTGTAGTCCCCAGCAAGGAAGAAAACCAAAATAAAGCTGGGGCCTCAGATCTGTGAGCCCAGCTACTTAGCAGGCAGGGCTAGGGTAGTGCCCACTTTGTAGCCTATCTGGGCTACAAGCTAAGAGAAAGGCATGCCTGGGCAAATGAACATGACCTTGTCTCAAAAAACAGAAATGTAAAAGAAAGGGGCTAGGAATGTGGAGAAAAGGGGGCCAGGGATGTAGCTTATCAGTAAAGTGCTCTCCTTGCATTTGTGAGGCTGGGCAGTCCCTACTGTGGGGAGGGTGGGAGAGAAAGAAAGAACCAGAAAGAAGCAAACAGTAGTGAACCTGGTATGGCTGTGGTGTCTGTAACCCCAGTGTTTAGGCAGTGTAAACAGGAGTCTCAGTTGTAGCCAGGAGTGACCCTGTCTCCAAGCCACTCTTACTGAAGAATGAAAGCAAAGCAATCAACTTCTCCATTTGCTTTTCAGTTGGAATGACATGTCAGCCTATATGTAAGTTTGCATCTATTCCCTCCCCGTCAGGACCCCCATGCTGGGATCCAACAGTCTTTATCTGGCCACCTTAGAATTCACTATGGAAATCCACCCCTATCTAATCTGCCTGGGTTATTAACAATATACTATAGAGTCTGAACTTGACTGATGTACACACATATGAGGAGGAAAACATGCAGGGTCCTACGATTTTACATAAGCATCCACATAAGACTGCATACAGAAAGACAGACAGACAGAGGGAGAGCGGAACAGGGCACAAACAGAACCTCTGTGACAAGGGCTTCCCAACCTCCTGGCTCTGTGTCCACATTTGATACCACACATCTGACTATTTCCCTGACCCTGTAGGAACCCTGAGCTTAGAAGCTGCTGTTCCCTCAGTACCGGCTTCTACGTTTCCCATAATGGTTTTTACTTTTTAAATACTTTATGAGAAAAATCAAAGAACTGACTTGTATAAAATAAATAACAAGGGGAAAGTTTCTCAAATATGATGGTTCAGGGTAAAAGCATTTGTCCTACAAGCCTGACATCTTATCTCCACGTGTGTGTACACACGCCCTACACCCCCAGGTATACATCACATATGTACAAATACACACACACACACACACACACACACACACACACACACACACCAAATGAATAAACTTTAAAATACAAAAATAAAACAAAGTGAAAAATGAATAAGGAAAAGTATAAAAAATGTAATTTTCTGTTTTGTTTTGTTTTGTTTTTATATTTCTTACCAGGTGCACCAGCTCCAACTGCCGTCTGTAAGTGCAGCTCAGGAGCCCCACAATCTGCTCTCCTTGATAGTCCTAAGGTCTCTGAGTTTAGGAGACTTTAACTACCTACCTTCCTGCATCAGAATCCACAGTCACCAGGGCCCCTTCTGAAAGAGCAGGTCTGCTAACTCACAATAGGGCCAGGAAGAACGGAAGGGTGGTTATCTCCCATTGAGATGGAGCCCTAAACAGAAGACAAAACAGTACCACAAGGAAATGCTAACCCCCTTCTCTGTCTTCCAGGTTGTCCGGAGCCAGTGACTAAACCTATCTGTGAGTTCCTCCTGGTTTTCTACTGTTTTCCCTTAGTATTGTTGTGTGTGCCCTGCCCATTTCTACCCTGTGTGCAGACACCTCAGATGTGTGACCCTACCCTCTTCCCGTTGCCTTTGTTACCCAGCCCCACCGGGCACCAGATGGCTTGTCCCATCAACATGGAGCCCTAAACAGAAGACAAAACAGTGCCACAAGGAAATGCTAAGCCCCTTCTCTGTCTTCCAGGTTGTCGGAAGCCAGGGAGAGTGACTAGGAGTGAGTTCCGCCTGGTTACCTACTGTTTTCCCTTAGTATCGTTGTGTGTGCCCTGCCCATTTCTACCCTGTGTGCAGACACCTCAGATGTGTGACCCTCCCCCTTCCCAATGCCTTTGTCACCCAGCCCCACCGGGCACCAGATGATATGTCCACTTCCCTGCCTGGAAGAACAAATGCATTTTTAGTTGCACAGTCTCCTTTAATTCCTATAGTAGAACCATTAATTAATCCCTATGAAGTGGGTAGGAAATGGAGGCCAAATATTTCCCAAGCATACAGTCATAGGACCTAATTAAAGTCTAGAGCTGTACGGTCCTAAGCTGCCCAGTCATAAACACCCCTCTCACAGAAACCACTCACGGCTCTTCTTACTTTCCAGGCCCCTGTTCGAAGCCCGCAAGTGAGTAGTAGTATTTATTGTGCTTGACGTTGTTTCTCTTCTCTCTCCTGTCTCATTACTTCCCACCCAGCTTCCCTGCACCAAAGGTAACTGCAGAATAGGATACAAAGAAGTGGTGAGCTAGCATTTTCTACAAAAATCTAAAAATGCTACAAAGTAGCAGACATAGACAGTTTTCTAGCAAGAGAATAAAGGCACATGCAGGAATACAACGTCTAGTGGTCGCAGGCAAGTCTGTAATACAAAGCTGCCAATGATGTCCAATAATGAAGGGGCCTTTAGGCGGTCTGCCTCTGACCTCTTCATCACTACTTAATCTTGCATCTAAATTAGAGCTGCAACACATCTGTGGAGTTATTTTGAATGCATCCTTGCAACCTAGCTGAGTAATCCCCTAGCAGACACCAGCAACACTGTTAGAGAACTCTATGTTGGTCCTAGTTAAGAAAAATGTATTTCACTTTTTCTCTCTCTCTTAGAAACTGTTCAGGACTGCTGTCCTCAGGACTGAACGGAGCCAGCTGGAGCCAGCCAGACAGTCCCGGGTCCAATTCTGAGTGGGGGTGTGTGGACTAGGGGAATCTAATTACCCAAGGCGCTAATGATGAGGCAGAAAACACCATATCATCTCAGGAAGGCTCCAAGCTGATACCGAGAAGCCACAGTTTATCGAAGAGTCCATTTAAATAGTCTTCCAAGGGTAGGGGCAGTGTAAGGAAACATCTATTATGATGTATATAGCTGATATCAAGTGATTCTATTAATTCAAGTGTCACCTAAACAGTTCCTAGGCAGGTAGACAGAGTTCTCAGCCCAGGTGCAAAGCCTACTCAATGCTTAGGCCCATAGAGATGCAAACTAGGAGGCATTCTCAACTGAGGCTATGCCATTCAATTGCAGATTAGCTAGCATCACCAATACAATTGTAGGCTGGAGCTCCTGTTTACTGGAACTGGAGTTTTGGACCCAGGACTCTTTCTAATAGAATTCTTCTTGGCTCCCAACAATTCCCCTCTCTTAAATTAATAAAAAGAAACTTGTGCTTCTTTAATGGGAGAGACTACTGTGCCTGTCTTAAGTGTCTCCCTTCAACCTACCAGAGGTGCCCGTCATGGAACCACACATTCCATCATGCCTGCTCTGTCTTAGGATTCCCTGAAGGCAAGGAAAACCATACCTGTCTCTGGCTGGAACCAACTCCATAAAACAAATAAGGTGAAAGGGGAATGGACCATGGTCCATCTCCAAATGTTCATCAATCAGAAAATATCAACCAGGAGGTAGCACTTGGGTTCTCACAGCTGCAAAGGTTCTCCTGGCAGATGCAGACATATAAAGGTTAAAATAGCCTTTTAAAATCTGTGTGGGAATTCCTCCTGTTCCTCTGGTACAGACACTACATAACTTTGCTCTCTCAAACATACTTCTCCTAAGGCTTGCAAATCACACGTTACATTCCTGTTAGAATGAACTCCGATTTCTAGTTTCTAATACCATTTGCATAACACATATAGCAAGGTGCCCCGGGGCTGCGGGGCTCTGGTAATCTGTGAGTCCGAGGTGAATCAAGCCTGAAAATAATGGGCGAGAAAGGAGGAGGAGACCAAGCAGGGTTTTTCTTGTCAAGGTCTGAACTTTATTGAAACCCAGGGGCATTTAAAGAAAAAGGGGGAAGCAGAGAAAGAGGAGGTGGGGGGAGGAATGAATGTTAATTGCTCTCAGGCCAGGGCAGGTATCCGGAATCTCCTGTGTTTATCTCAAGCACTAACCTAAGGAAGTGGGGGGAGGAATAGGTGTTAATTGCTTCTCAGGCCAGGTACCAGAACCTAAGGGGTCACCAGGCTTGTGTAAATAAGGACTTTGGATCTAACCAAGGCTGGTTCCTGACAGCTCCCCCTACTAAGTTTAATAAAATGGAGTGTCTGCCTTAGGCTACGTGATGGGCACCCGCAGCCAGGACCCAATGTTTTATGATATTGTCATTTATATGACAGTGAGGGGTAGAGCCTCTACGTGAGATGCATCCACCCCCAGCACTCAGGTGACCTTTCATAAGGCTAGCAGCTCAGGAGTGCTTTGGAGTGGGCATCTGGGGGTTGGCCTCACGCTAATCCCATCACGGAGGGCGCTACAGCCATTGGGAAGGGTCAGCATCTGGCCTACAGCATCTCGATAATCCCGTCATGGACGGCTCCAAGGCCAAGGAAATCAGGAGGTTCGATTTTCAAGGCCTGAAAAAATCAAGGCCTTTAGGACTGTGGGGGTTTTATTATCGTCAGGCAGCTCAGAATCTAATGGCTCCAGGCAATGGTAGTAGACCAAAACTGTTTTTTTTTTGAGTATGGCATCAATCTGAGACTTAATGAATCTGGTTAGTTTCTGAAAAGCCCAGAGCCCAAAAGAGATTAAAATGAAAAACCCAACCATAGGACCAAGGATGGAAGGTAACAGGGTGGAAAGCCATGGAGAGATGGAGAACCAATTTTGGTACCAAGATTCAGCTTGTTCTCTTAGTCTCTTACGTTCTTCTATGCTATCCTGAACCTTTTTTAGGCTATCTTTGACTAGGCCTGTCTTATCTGAGTAGAAGCAGCATTCCTCCTTAAGGTAACCCATAGGCCCCCCTGCTGTAGGAAAAGGAGATAGAGCCGTCTCCTGTTTTGTAATACAACTTCAGAGAGGGAGACAACAGAATCTTTGAGATTTTTTAGTCCTCTCTGTAGTTCCTGTATGTCTTTATTTATAGCTGTGCTTAATTCTGCGCATTGTTTATTGGAGGTGACTAATGAGGCTATGCCTGTTCCTGTTCCGGTGGCCCCCAGGCCTAAGATAACGGCCAAGGTGATAGCAGTAATGGGCTCCCTTTTGCGTCTGGACTGGAGGGCAGTGCCTCAGTCCCAGAAATTCAAAAAGGTGTCTGGATCATGGATGGTCAGGCGGGGCAATAATTGGACCAGGACACAATAGTCTCTTTTAGACAAAAATACCAAGGTAACAATATAGGTGGTTAATCCTGAGGAGCAGGCGAGATAAGAATTATTAAAAGTTGAGATATAAAGAAAAGAGGAATTAACTATAAGGGTTTGATTGCAAGTTTGAGAAAGGGGGGTTTGGGGAAGCATATCTGTCCCAAGAAGGCATAGGCCCAAACCTGACACTTGTCCAAGTGTTAGTCCTTGGCTGTCAGTTGGATTCCAGCGTAGGGAGGAGGTATCATTAGTGGAGTGTAGATCCCAAAAACCTGCAATGCCCTCATAAAAGGGAGGGGCGGAAGAGTAGCAGACCCAACAGTCCTCTATAAGGGACTGGTTGGCCTGGTGGATGGCCTGAACCATAAAATTAACTAGTGAAAGTTTAAGGTCATCGGAGGAGGGCCCGGAGGGATGGTCGGATGATCGGCTGAAACACAGTAGGGGGATGAGCTACGGAGCTAGTAGCAGGGGGTATCTGTGGAGGAGGTTTGCCCTTAGTGCCCTTATTGGGATGTAACTCTGGGTTGTGTCCAATGGCTACCTTCTTGGTGAAAGGAAGGTTTCTTAGCAGCTGGATCTTAAAGGTAAGGCCAATGTCACGGCCTGAAATATAGAGGCAAAGTCCCCATTGGACACCTCTCCCTTGCCAAAAGGAGGATGCTTTCCCCTTATCAGTAAAAGTAATTTGTATGGGGTTACACCAATGGGATCCACAGCTGGAGTTAAAGTGGGTTGGCCCTGAATTAAGTTTTTGGAACAGGGTTCTAGTTTCTTAACTGTAATAAGGTCCCAGCTGGAGGAGGGTTTCCAGTATGTATCCCTGGTGGTCTCACACCCCCAAGAGGCACAGAAGTAATCATTCTCAAATCCACAGTGAGCCTCTAGAGAGCGATCTCTGTGAGAACCAGGACAGATGTATATAGGTGCCATTGTAAGATAAGTTCTAGTGAACTGATTATCGCAATTAGGGGTGGCTGCATACCTCGGGGAGGTATTAACAGGTCTAGGTTGTGGCATAAAATGGGAGGGAGTTCCCCAGAGAGGGTCGGCTCCCATAGCCAAGGCACAAAGATCTACTATCAGGGGGGAGTAAGAGGGCTGAAGTCCAATGTATGTAGAGGCATTGGCAATGTCACCAGCTTGGTTGATGATCACCCAGGTGTAGTTGTAGATCTGATAAGGGCTTGCAGTGGCAACGGCAATCGGAGGTGAGAAACACATGAGTAGCCAAAAAGAAAGCATCGTTTATCTAAAATTAAACAGAATTAGAAGACTTCTCAGGGGCTCCCCTGGGTGGATTATATAGTTTTAAAAGGCGTTCAGGCAACCATCTAGCATTATTGGCCTGAGTATCAAAAATATATGCATGTCCTTTTCCCCAAATGAGGACTGGATCTGCCATTTGTGAGTTAGGGGATCTTTCCATAAGGCCTGAGCATAATTTTGAGCCATTGATGGATGCCAGAGGCAATCTGAGGCTGATTTTCCTGTAGCATCATATGTGAGAAAATTTAGCACAAACAATGCATGATTGAGTAGGTTCTTATGATTGCCTTAGTGGGGTATAAAATTCCTCCTCCCAAATATACTTTAAATAGCATGTTTTTAAGTGTTTGGTGAGCTCTCTCAACAATCCCCTGGCCCTGGAGGTTGTAGGGAATACCAGTAATGTGGCTGATATTTAAATGAGAACAAAATTGCTTGAAGGCTAGACTGGTATATCCAAGGCCGTTATCTGTTTTTATAACTTTTGGCACTCCCATGTAAGCAAAACACCTTAAACAGTGACTTATAACATGTCTGGTGGCTTCTCCTGTTTGTGGAGTGGCCATTAAGAAACCTAAATACGTGTTAATTGCCACGTGCACATTTTTAACTTGCCAAACTCTGTAATGTGAGTCACATCCATTCGCCATAAATGGTTGGGGAGCAGGCCTTGAGGATTCACCCTTAAATTAGCCATAGCCATATTGTGGACATATTCCTCATTGTTTGATGATTTGACCAGCAGTCTCTCTGGTTAAGCCAAATTTCTTTCTTAGACTTTTGATATTATGATGAAGAAAGTTACAAGCCTGTGGAGCTTTTTCTATTTAAGGCAAATCAACTGATTTTGTTAATCAGTTAATTCATTCCATTTGGCTAGTAATCAGGGAAAGGCCTATTTAATAGATTCCCCGTGTGACCCGAAAACATGATAATTCTTAGGTGAATAACATTTTGAATTTGCTCAAATAACATTTTGACTTGAATATTTCTAGACCCTGTGCATGGGACTGTCTCTATTACCTTATAAGCCTTAAAGACATAGCGACTGTCAGTATACAAATTAAATGAATTATTTACCAGGATCTGAAAGACCACTGCAACAGCTAGTAGTTTGATTATTTGAGCTGAAGCCAGAGCTGTCTGCTCTATTTATTTATTTCTATTAATAACCGATGTAAGTGACTCTCCCAATAGAACCATTGGTAAAAACTAACATAGCATATTTTTATAGAACTGTTTTTTACAATTTTGTAAATACAAAAGGATGCATAGTGTAAATTGTAACAGTCCATGAGCTAGAAACTGATTATCGATTCCTCCTGAAAACTGAGCAAAGACAATCGCCCATGACTCATTGTTCTGAAATAACCAATTAAACTGTTGCTTAGTGTAGGAGACATGTATCATACTTGGTTCTCTCCTAAAATACTTCTTAGAATCTATATGGCATTTCTGTACCATGTAGGCTAATGCTTTAAAATAAGGGTTTAAAATATTTAGGCTGGTAAGACGGGTAGGCACAACCATAGTAATGGTTCCTTCTGCCATAAACCAGAAGTCGGCCTATGCTTTGTAGGAAGTACATAAGCTTCCCATGGTTGTGCATAGTCAATATATCTGATGATGCTGAATCGCCTCCTCTAATTATAGAACGTGTCTACCTTCCTAGTTAGCTGTCTGGGTATCTGGATCATTATCTCCTTATAGAATCTTACTTAAAGGATTTAAATCATCATTAGATGTCCCCAAAAAGGTACTTAACCAATGAATATTTTATAACAATTACTAAAAAACTCATTTAAAGATTTTAAACTATCTTTTCCAATTGCTATCTATTAAGCCTTAGTTTCTTTAGAACACAACAAATGTCCTTAACAATTTTCCAGATTTATTTAGTTTCTGAGTAGCCTTTTCTAATCTAACCTTCGAAGCAGACAAGCTGATAAGACCTCATTTGCATCTTAGTTGACCTGGCCTAATTTGCATTTGCAAAGACACATTCAAGCTGTGAATCTAACAGGATGGCTCTCTCCTGAGGTTTTTTATAAATCCTTTTTAAAATCATATATCAACTTTTATTTTCTAGATTTTCCTTTTTTAACCATAAAAATTTAGTTAAGACCTGTGTCCTCTCATCTGCCAAATTTTACAGAATCATCCATAGATTCCTCGTGTCTCTAAGCTAACCCTATAGGCTTTTGCTAACTTTTTAATTGACTGTCTCCTAGGGCTCAAATCATAATTTTTCCTGTTAAGACATTGACTGACTGACTGGATGCTCTTTTTGACCATATTAAAGTGATTTTGATATTTTTTAAACAATATCCCAGGCAATGTAAATATCTCTAATCATATCCAAGGCAATTTAGGCATTTCCATTCATCCGCATTCATAAATTCACAATCACATCACGAATCCAGGTGTGGCCACACCGTTCATTCATAACTTGCATACATCTCACATTTCTCCTTTTGCCTAGAAAAATCCCTAATTGAAATTTCTCCTAACATAGTAGCTATAGTAAATCCTTGAAATATGAGCATCTAAAATTTGAACAATTCTAAGCTTAAATATGTTGCCCTTTCTTCTCTATAAGTCTCAAAACAGTTTCTGTCTGGCTGTATCAATAGCATTTATATACATTAATTATATATATATATATATATATATATTAATTAGCCATCAACCACGGCGGCACCTCCCAAGGCTGTAAGTTACCACGAGGAGGCAGGCTGTCCGCCGCCCCTGCAGCCATTTTGTCTAGCCTGACACAGACGCCTGCATGAGGTGGCACCAAGCTGCTGGCTGAGGGCCGGCAGACCTCGGCCACTGCCATGGCTGACTTTGTCCTTAGCTCCACCATGCCCTCTGGGCCGCTGAAAAATCTGCGGCTGTATTTTGGGCACAAGCCTAATCCCTTATTTTCTCTTTTGTTGGGACTCTGTCTGACCTGGAGCTCTTTCTGAACATGTCCAAGGCACCTCTAGAAGGCTCTGTGCATGTCTTCCTCCCTGTGCCTTGCTTTCTGTGTTGGAATAACTTATTTTTAACCGAATTTCCTGTAAGGCAGCCACCATCGCTAATCCCTGAGTGTAAGCTATGTCCATATCTGAAAAATTCTTAATGAACTCGCCACATCAGTCCTCTTCCTGTGAGGCCTTAGCGTGGTCTGGCATGCAGTACCAGCATTATCATAAGCTAGCTATTTCACAATCAAAGTTCCATCACCTGTGTCTCTAACCTTTTTGTATAATGTCCATACAGGCCTAGAAATCAGTTCTCAACTAACTCCCTAGGTCCCTGCCTGTCTCTATAACAAATTTCCTCCTCCTGACCACCAGGCCTTGGTTACCCGCTTTCAATTTCCGAGGGGTGAGGCTTCTACAGCAATATTACCTATCAGCCTCTGTTGGTCCATACTGGACACAAGCCATTTTTAGTTCCTTGAGCTGTTTGAATGGTATTGGCACATGAATCCTGCTATGTTCCCCTGAGCCTCTCTCTCTCTGATCCAAGGAAACCTGTAAATTTCTTATCTCCTGTGAGCAATCTCGCTAAAATTTCCAATTCTCTTAGCTCTTGCTTAATTTTACCATTGAGTATTTGCCTTTCTGTATTTTCAGCTTAAAATGAAGGAAGGAGGTGAAGGCTCCCTCTATCTAGGTACTTGTTAACTCTCTCTCCCTGCTGATCCCAAACATTTGTCCTGTATATTATTTACCATCCAGCCGCCCCTAAGTAGGCGCAGCGGTTCCTGTTCTCCATTATATTCCTAGATATCTCCTGAGGGCCTGCGTGTATGCAAGGCCGCACCTATGTCTTCCCAAGCCCCTGTGCAACTCGAAATGCTGCATCATGGCGGTGGCTTTTGTAAGCGGGAAGGATCCTTTTAAAACTTTTAAACTCTAAAATCTCCTGTACTTGAGCAATCTAGGCTTCTACTATCTGTTTCTGCTTTGGAGTTTGAACTAAAGACAGGGTAATTTTTAAGGTTTTTAGGGGAATGAGGCTCAAGGCCCGTAACTAAAAGTCTGTGAGGGAACTGCTTCAGGTCCCTTTTCTATGAGCAATCTGTTAAGGTCCTTCTCCAACCTTTTTTCAAGTTAGGGGATGAATGTCTGGGCTTTCTAAAATGATCCATGGACATGTTCTTGACAAAAAGGCAAAAAACTGAATCAAGTCCTTATATTTTATTCAAACTCCTCTTTCCCAAAAGGAAGTGTTTGACTTCCTTAGACAATATTTGGCCCATCATTATGGAACGGAATGAGGGGGGACTTACCAGGGAATAGGTCACTCATGAGCGGTAAGAACTTTTCCAAGACCAACGTCCGTCGCAATCCGGCGAGCAGAACTTCCTTGTCGGTGTGCACTACCGAGGTTTCCTTGGAGGGGGGGTCTCCTTCGGCGAAGAATCCGTACCTCGAGCCGCACATTTGATGCCACCTGCCCCGGCCCGAGGGGCTCCGGTGATTCGTGAGTCCGAGGTGGATCAAGCCTGAAAATAATGGGCGAGAAAGAAGGAGCCAGACCAAGCAGGGGTTTTCTTGTCAAGGTCTGAACTTTATAGAAACCAAGGGGCATTTAAAGAAAAAGGGGAAGCAGAGAAAGAGGAGGTGGGGGGGGAGGAATGAATGTTAATTCTCTCTGGCCAGGGCAGGTATCTGGAATCTCGGTGTTTATCTCAAGCACTAACCTAAGGAAGTGGGGGGAGGAATAGGTGTTAATTGCTTCTCAGGCCAGGTACCAGAACCTAAGGGGTCGCCAGGCTTGTATAAGTAAGGACTTTGGATCTAACCAAGGCTGGTTCCTAACAGCAAGGTTATAGACATTAACAATTTCACCATGAACATACTTTAGGGTGAGTTACAATACAATCAAAGGACAATGTTTTCACAATCTGTGGGATATGAACAATTTCACAATTCTAAACTCTTTTCCTTTATTCCCTGCCTGGAGCCCAATACTCTTTGAAACCTTCTATTTCTTGATTAAAGTCCAAAGTTCTGAAATCTGTAAAGTTCTGAAATCAGGTTTTTAATATCCATAGTTTTTGAATGTTAACTGAAAAATCTTTTGTCCATGTCTCATATAAGCATTGTGAAGGAGCTTCTGCCACTCACTCAGGTTTATACCAGTCCAACTGTCCAAAATGGGTCAATTTCCCAATGGGAAAACTGGAAAAACAATTGTGTGTGGCAAGATGTGGCAAGAAGTCAAGCTGTTTGTTGTCGAGTTCTTAGCTGCGAGATGAGCACTCACAGATTCAGAGAGGTGGATGCAATCCATCTTCAGGGAGGCTGGAGCTCTGGAAAGCATCGGGAAACTGGAGCTAGGTGTCTGTCTCCTTTCCTCCTCCTGCATAGATCGGAAGTCCTCAAGGTTCAGGGACACAGGTCCAGTGTTTCACTCCAGCTGGTTCAGATGGTCCCCTGTGGACCCAGGTCTGGTATTTCTCTGTTCCACGCATCTCACCAACCATTCCGGTAGCCAGCACGCCTCGTTCTCCTCCTTTGAGAAAACACAGACATGCCCTCGACCCCAAATAATTATGGGCTCTGGTCCCCTCAATTGTCTGGTACATGGATCTCTCCATTTGACCTGGACAAATTTGCTGGAGTACGGTCATGCCAGAATGTGGCTGCAGAGGAAAAAGAATTGTCAGAGTCAAGGTTCATGAGTCAGGCACTGCACAAGGAGGCTATTTTGCAGAGCAAAAGGAACCTAGGTTCCTAATCCCTTTACCCACCATCCCTGCCTAGAATGTCTTCAGTCTGTCTCAAGGCTCTGTGACAAGCCTGGTCACTCTGGTGACCAAGGACCTAACTAGTCACAAAGATAGGAATCCTGTGGACTCCTTCAAAAGACGAGGCCTTAGGCTCTGGCTAACCAGTCCAAGCTGGCCAGCTAAAATAAGGCAGTGGCTATGTCGATGCAGACCAGCCATGGGAGGATACTGTTGAGGTGAAACTTCTCTGTTAGTATCTATTTCTGACTCTTCCCCAGAAAGAATTTTGATGTAAACCGTTTTCCTCTGCTAAAGAACTAACCGACTCTGTTTTGTTTTTCCAATATTTTAGCCAAAACTATTGGATCTATCAGTGAGTTCTTTTTTATCTCTTTGTCCTTCCTCGGGGTCTGGGATCCTATCCTCTCTGTATCCCACCTGTCTCAGCCTCCTTTCTGGAAGAATTTCCCATGCAGGTGTCATGATTGCATTCAAAGTCCATGACACCTCCTGATGTCCAAGACCTAACACAAAAATGCCCTGAAATGTCAGAGTTTAAGAAAAGGAAAAGTTAATTAGTTCTTATATTTTTATTTTGTTGGATTACTTTAATTACTTATTTCTTAGTTAAGATGGGTCCTAATGTTCCCTTGTTCCTATTTCAGTGGAATTCTGTGCTCCCATCGGTGAGTATCTATCCTTTGCTCTAACCGTTTCCATGGCCAACCTACGGGGTTGAGGGTGGACCTGCAACGTTTTGTGGTGCTGTGCTTCCCCGGCTTCTCATTACAGTTTCCAAAGAGGCCAAGCATGCAGTGCAATGACCTCAAATCCCATGTGCTAACTTAATAAAAAAAAAAAAAACAAAATAAGGACCACTAGAGGCAGTGGACCTTACCACTTCAGCAAAGGAAGGTATGCAACTCAGACCTTAAGTCTGTAAAGAAATGGAAGAAGAGAAACATAAGTATTACAAAATAACTTGGAGTGAGTTTCTCCATTGCCTGAGGTTGACCCACAACAAAACAGAAAGACATCTCTACTCTCTCTTTTTTGGGGGGCGGAATTAGGGGTTGAGACAGGGTTTCTCTGTGGCTTTGGATCCTGTCCCTCTGTAGACCAGACTGGCCTCAAACTCACAGAGATCCACCTGCCTCTGCCTCCCGAGTGCTGGAATTAAAGGTGTGAGCCACCAATGCCCGGCCGAAGCCTCCACTCTTACAGGTCCTGTGCAATGCACAACAGGAAGGCTGCCTGTGCCTTACCATGCAAGCCACCCTGGGCTCCCCAGAGTTTCCATCCATGATAGTTCTGCTAGAATGAAAGCTGAGAGGCAAGTGTACAGGTATTTCCTTCATGCCAAGTATCCTAATGTGCTCTCTCTCTCTCTCTCACCCTCTCCAGCTGGAGCTACAGTGCCTATCAGTAAGTTCCTTTTCTGATTCTTTACTGTGGCTCTGGCTCTTTTTCTGCAGTGACTACAGGATCTTTTCCAGTTTTCCATGGGGGAGTTTCAGAGATCTGAAAGTGTCATTTTCTTGGCCTGTTTTGGTTTCCCCAACCTGGCATTTCAATAAGTTATCTGTGAATTGTGAACACACATGTCACAGTTAAAGTGGAGTGTGGACCCTTGGGGAAAGTGTGTGACAACATCACACAAGGGGCTTTTAACAACAGCATGAGGGAAGACATTGGGAGTGGAAGAAAACAGTCACAGAAAGCAGGGTTTTTCTAGTCCTCTACAAGGGTTTAAATGAAATCTCTGCCACCCGTGTCTCAGGGGGGCCATAGGGCAAAGGGCTTTTCTCTGCCTGAGCTGGCTCTAGTGCTCACAGCAGGAGAGTCAGCCTGCTGCAGTCCAGCTCAGGTTTGCAGTCCAGGCCCTAACAGAGCAGGCATGTGGATGAGAGGGGTGGTGTTCAGAACCCAGAATCACCTACTAACTCCCCCTTCTTGTCCAATTCTTTTCTGTTTCCTTCCAGAACTGTCACAAACAACCATTGGTAAGTCACCTCAGTGTCCATTGCACACTTGGACCCTTGGGATTCCTGAGCTAATAGTCTGCTTCCTGTTGATTATCTATAACCATAGATTCAAACATAGAGTACTACAAGTGCTTGACAATCCCTGTCAGAATGCCTAGAGATGGTATTAAACCAGGTACAATGGTAGAAAGATATGAACTACGGAAGTGGAACCCAAAAGCCTGGGGTGTCCCTTCCTGACCCACTTGTTACCATCTGGCCCTGCCCTGGGGTATTAGCTGATGAGAAATAAGATGCCTATTAGAGCAGAGTCCCTCCTGTAGGCAGGTTGTCTCTTCTGGTACTGTCAGAAAGAGCACAGTTCCTTTTTGCTCTAATGCCCCCTAAGGCCAGAAGAACCCATAGTGAGTGCTGCCCAAACCTTTCCTTCATAGCAGACTGGGCAAAAATCCTATGATCTCAGCATTGCTGCCTCTTCTCCCCTAGTAAATATTTTTATACTCCAGCAAAAATATTCATACTAACATGTCAATTCTAATTTCTTTCCAGTGCAAACTCCTGGCTCTACTGGTAAGTCACCTGTAGATACACTGGCTTGTCATGAGTGACTCCCTATGACAAAGAAGGACTTTGGCTCCAACTATTCTCAAATACTGTTCCTCAGCCTTGCCTTCCCGTGTCATGCCTTCCCCTGTTCCTTCTTAAAGACTGGTGATGTGTTAGAAAATGGGGCCCCACTGCCCTAAAATCAGTATTAGGCAGCATGCTATTGTTTACGATTGTAAGGGTGTGTCAGTAAACATTGGGATGACTTCCAAAGCAATCACAGTGGTCAAAGAGAGTGGGCAGGAGGGTTAAAAAATAAGCACCAAGTTGAAAGGGGGATGGCTACAAAATGAGGCATGTGTCCCTGGAGGGACAGGGGTGGAAGAAGGAAGTCACTGAGGAGCTCATGGGCAGCGCCTGTCACAAAAAGCAAGCATGAGGAGGCAGTCCTTCCTCCTCACTAAATCTAGAGGGAGGCCAGCCGGCTGCTGATGCCAGGTCTACACTGCCAGGGTAGGCTGATGTGAGGCTGCAGGCAGCAAGGCTGTCATGGGAACCACTGATGCTGAATGCTGGGATCCACCCTGCCTGGGAAGGCTGCTCTCATCAAGTTTGCCAGCTTGATATCTAACCACAATCTTTTTTACTTGTAGTGCAATTTCCCGGATCCAGTGGTAAGTCTCTTACATATTTTTGTTCTCTCCAGAATTTGATGCCATTGTATAATGTTCAGAAGGCCTATTCCTCACTGTGATGGTTTTCATTGGCATAGAATAAGGGTTTTAAACACCTTTTCATGCTTCCTACTTTGCACCTGTCAAGAATTCCCTAGAGCTACATATTAAGGGAGGGACTGCAGAGACATCTCAGCAGTTCAGAGCAATTGCAGAGGACCCAGGTTTCGTTCCCAGCATTTCCTGTGTGTTTTGGATAAAAAAAAAAGTTTAGAGCAAGCAAGTTAAAAAAAATACAAAAATGAGTGTCTTTAGAAGCCTAACAAAAAGGAGTGGGCAAGGAAAGCTTTTCAGATAGCTCAGGTGGCCAGGGAGTGAGCAGGCTGGAAGGGACCACAGATGACCAGAGCACACAGATCACAAATTAATGAATCACAGTGTTATCTCAAGAGCTGTTTCAAGAACTTTCCATGCTGGATGGAAAAAGAATAAGTGAAGCCTCACTGATGACTGTCCTGTGTTTGCTCTTCCCCCAGATGAACCATCAGAGACCTGCTGCAGTAAGTCACACACTGTTCCTAAGTGAAGACTGTCAGAGAGGCTGGGGTCTGTCACTCAGCTTCCTTCTGCCTGTGAATGTAACAAGCTGTCCTCCTGTCTTCTTCTTCTCCTCCTCTGGCTCCTTTGCTTTCCCCACCCTCTCGTTGGTGTCTGTCCCCAGGAAAGAATGAGCATGGTGCCACACTGTATCCCTTGTACTGAAGAGCTGGAGGGGATGAGAATTGGGGTTCAAGAACACCCTTAACAAGCCCAATGCCAGTCTGGGCTGCATGAAATCTAGTCAAAGGAAAGAAAAAATTAGAGGAAACTTCCCACAGTTTATAGCAACTTGTCCAGAAGAGTGAGCGGGAGAGAGACTGTGTGGGTGAGTCTAGGCTTGCAGAGAACAGGAGAAGAAAGAGGAAGGCGGCCTGGGTTAGAAAAGGTTCCAACCTGAAGGTGTGAGCAGGTGACAACCACTGTAAAGGGAACGATCTCCCCACCCTAGCAGACAAGAGGTACTAGTCTGTCCCCAGCAACACTGGGACCCTCCACTGGGGACCCTGCCACCAGACATCCCACACTAATCTCTGCCTTTCTCTTTCCAGGGGTGGAACCCAAAGGTAAGTCTGGCTGCCTCCTTTCATGAAGAGCCCTATGTCTCCAGGGATGTTGAAACCCCTTGAGCCAAAATTTCTCCATCCATGTTAGGACCCAGTAGCTTAATGTTCCAACCCCATCACCCCCTTATGACTCCACTAGGACACCAACATGCTTCCAGAATGTTCCTTGACATACTTGAGAATTAAGGGTCAAAAGGAAAAGTGTTCCTGTTTTACTAAAGACTCTGAACTGGGAAGGAAGAAATGAACAAATGAAAAATATTACATACTCCTATCTTCTAGCTGGGCCATCTCCAAAAGAGATGACTGTGTTGTCTGGCTCTGCTGTGCCTTCTCAGAGGCCTACAGTACCTATCAGACCTGACATTCTAACAAAGGGACTGAAAATTTCTATTTTGTTATGGTGGAACCTCCTGCTTTTCTACTGTCTGGAAATCCACAAAGTGGATGCCAGTTCTTTGAAAGTTTTACATGCCTTTATTGTAGTCCCCAGCAAGAAAGAAAACCAAAATAAAGCTGGGGCCTCAGATCTGTGAGCCCAGCTACTTAGCAGGCAGGGCTAGGGTAGTGCCCACTTTGTAGCCTATCTGGGCTACAAGCTAAGAGAAAGGCATGCCTGGGCAAATGAACATGACCTTGTCTCAAAAAAGCAGAAATCCCTACTGTGCAGTCCCTACTGTGGAGAGGGTGGGAAGAAAGAGCCAGAAAGAAACACACAATAGTGATGCTGTTTGGTGGTGGCTTCTGTAACCACAGTGTTTAGGCAGTGTAAACAGGAGTCTCAGTTCTAGCCAGGACTCATAGAGTGACCTGTCTCCAAGCCACTCTTACTGAAGAATGAAGGCAAAGCAATCAATTTCTCCATTTGCTTTTCAGTTGGAAAGCCATGTCAGCCGATATGTAAGTTTGCATCTATTCCCTCCCCCTCAGTACCCCCATGCTGGGATCCTACAGTCTTTATCTGGCCACTTTAGAATTCACTATCGAAATCCACCCCTATCAAATCTGCCTGGGTTATTAACAATATACTATAGAGTCTGAACTTGACTGATGTACACACATATGAGGAGGAAAACATGCAGGGTCCTACGATTTTACATAAGCATCCACATAAGACTGCATACAGAAAGACAGACAGACAGAGGGAGAGCGGAACAGGGCACAAACAGAACCTCTGTGACAAGGGCTTCCCGACCTCCTGGCTCTGTGTCCACATTTGATACCACACATCTGACAATTTCCCTGACCCTGTAGGAACCCTAGGCTTAGAAGCTGCTGTTGCCTCGGTACCGGCTTCTACGTTTCCAATAAAGGTTTTTACTTTTTAAATACTTTATGAGAAAAATCAAAGAACTGACTTGTATAAAATAAATAAAAAAGGGGAAAGTTTCTCAAATATGATGGTTCAGGGTAAAAGGATTTGTCCTACAAGCCTGACATCTTATCTCCACGTGTGTGTACACATGCCCAACATTCCCAGGTACACATCGCATATGTACAAATACACACACACACCAAATGAATAAACTTTAAAATACAAAAATAAAACAAATGAAAAATCAATAAGGAGAAGTATAAAAATGTAATTTTCTGTTTTGTTTTGTTTTGTTTTGTTTTTATATTTCTTACCAGGTGCACCAGCTCCAACTGCTGTCAGTAAGTCCAGCTCTGGGGACACACAATCTGCTCTCCTTGATAGTCCTAAGGTCTCTGAGTTTAGATGACTTTAACTACCTATATTCCTGCACCAGAATGCACAAAGTCACCGGGGCCCCTTATGAAAGTGCAGGTCTGCTAACTCACAATAGGGCCAGGAAGGACAGAAGGGTGGTTATCTCCCATTGAGAAGGAGCCCTAAACAGAAGACAAAACAGTACCACAAGGAAATGCTAAGCCCCTTCTCTGTCTTCCAGGTTGTCCGGAGCCAGTGACTAAACCTATCTGTGAGTTCCTCCTGGTTTTCTACTGTTTTCCTGTTAGTATTGTTGTGTGTGCACTGCCCATTTCTATCCTGTGTGCAGACACCTCAGATGTGTGACCCTCCCCTCTTCCTGTTGCCTTTGTGAAACAGCCCCACCGGGCACCAGATGGTTTGTCCCATCAACATGGAGCCCTAAACAGAAGACAAAACAGTGCCACAAGAAAATGCTAAGCTCCTTCTCTGTCTTCCAGGTGGTCCGAAGCCAGTGATTGAACCTATCCGTGAGTTCCTCTTGGTTTTCTACTGTTTTCCCTTAGTATTGTTGTGTGTGCCCTGCCCATTTCTACCCTGAGTGCAGACATCTCAGTTGTGTGACCCTCCCTCTTTCCGTTGCCTTTGTCACCCAGCCCCACCGGGGACCAGATGGTTTGTCCCATCAACATGGAGCCCTAAACAGAAGATAAAACAGTGCCACAAGGAAATGCTAAGCTCCTTCTCTGTCTTCCAGGTGGTCCGAAGCCAGTGCCTGAACCTATATGTGAGTTCCTCCTGGTTTTCTACTGTTTTCCTGTTAGTATTGTTGTGTGTGCCCTGCCCATTTCTACCCTGTGTGCAGACACCTCAGATGTGTGACCCTCCCCTCTTCCTGTTGCCTTTGTCAAACAGCCCCACTGGGCACCAGATGGTTTGTCCCAACTAGATAGATCCCTAAACAGAAGACAAAACAGTGCCACAAGGAAATGCTAAGCTCCTTCTCTGTCTTCCAGGTGTTCCGAAGCCAGTGATTGAACCTATCTGTGAGTTCCTCCTGGTTTTCTACTGCTTTCCTGTTAGTATTGTTGTGTGTGCCCTGCCCATTTCTACCCTGAGTGCAGACATCTCAGATGTGTGACCCTCCCTCTTCCCGTTGCCTTTGTCACCCAGCCCCACCGGGGACCAGATGGTTTGTCCCATCAACATGGAGCCCTAAACAGAAGATAAAACAGTGCCACAAGGAAATGCTAAGCTCCTTCTCTGTCTTCCAGGTGGTCCGAAGCCAGTGACTGAACCTATCTGTGAGTTCCTGCTGGTTTTCTACTATTTTCCTGTTAGTATTGTTGTGTGTGCCCTGCCCATTTCTACCCTGTGTGCAGACACCTCAGATGTGTGACCCTCCCCTCTTCCTGTTGCCTTTGTCAAACAGCCCCACCGGGCACCAGATGGTTTGTCCCAACTAGATAGATCCCTAAACAGAGACAAAACAGTGCCACAAGTAAATGCTAAGCTCCTTCTCTGCCTTCCAGGTGTTCCGAAGCCAGTGATTGAACCTATCTGTGAGTTCCTCCTGGTTTTCTGTTTTCCTGTTAGTATTGTTGTGTGTGCAATGCCCATTTCTACCCTGGGTGCAGACATCTCAGATGTGTGACCCTCTCCCTTCCCGTTGCCTTTGTCACCCAGCCCCACCGGGCACCAGATGTTTTGTCCCATCAAGATGGAGCCCTAAACAGAAGACAAAACAGTACCACCAGGAAATGCTAAGCCCCTTCTCTGTCTTACAGGTATTCCGAAGCCAGTGCCTGAACCTATATGTGAGTTCCTCCTGGTTTTCTACTGTTTTCCTGTTAGTATTGTTGTGTGTGCAATGCCCATTTCTACCCTGTGTGCAGACACCTCAGATGTGTGACCCTCCCCCTTCCCATTGCCTTTGTCTCCCAGCCCCACCGGGCACCATATTTTTTGTCCCATCAAGATGGAGCCCTAAATCGAAGACAAAACAGTACCACAAGGAAATGCTAAGCTCCTTCTCTGTCTTCCAGGTATTCCGCAGCCAGTGATTGAACCTATCTGTGAGTTCCTCCTGGTTTTCTACTGTTTTCCTGTTAGTATTGTTGTGTGCAATGCCCATTTCTACCCTTTGTGCAGACACCTCAGATGTGTGACCCTCCCCCTTCCCGTTGCCTTTGTCTCCCAGCCCCACCGGGCACCATATTTTTTGTCCCATCAAGATGGAGCCCTAAACCGAAGACAAAACAGTACCACAAGGAAATGCTAAGCCGCTTCTCTGTCTTCCAGGTATTCCGCAGCCAGTGATTGAACCTATCTGTGAGTTCCTCCTGGTTTTCTACTGTTTTCCTGTTAGTATTGTTGTGTGCAATGCCCATTTCTACCCTTTGTGCAGACACCTCAGATGTGTGACCCTCCCCCTTCCCGTTGCCTTTATCACCCAGCCCCACCGGGCTCCAGATGGTTTGTCCCATCAACATGGAGCCCTAAATAGAAGAAAAAACAGTATCACAATGAAATGCTAAGCCCCTTCTCTGTCTTTCAGGTATTCCAAAGCCGGTGATTGAACCTATCTGTGAGTTCCTCCTGGTTTTCTGTTTTCCTGTTAGTATTGTTGTGTGTGCCCTGCCCATTTCTACCCTGGGTGCAGACATCTCAGATGTGTGACCCTCTCCCTTCCCGTTACCTTTGTCTCCCAGCCCCACCGGGCACCAGATGGTTTGTCCCATCAAGATAGAGCCCTAAACAGAAGACAAAACAGTACCACAAGGAAATGCTAAGCCCCTTCTCTGTCTTCCAGGTATTCCAAAGCCAGTGATTGAACCTATCTGTGAGTTCCTCCTGGTTTACTACTGTTTTCCTCTTAGTATTGTTAGACCCCGAAAACTCAAGTATCTGGGGTCCCAGGCCAGGTTCTCGGTCACCCCAATCACCAGGCAGATTCGAGAGCTTGCTGCAAACTGCACGAGGCTTTATTGTAATTTAACAAGCTAACCCCATGTTAGTCGGGTCTTTCACCCACCTGCCATGGCGGACGGCTAGAAAAGATGGCTCCTATGGGCTCCCAAAAGATCTTATGGGGCAGCGTAAGGGGAGTGTCTATGGGTACGCACAGGCTTACGATTGGTGTGCTTCCAGGCTTGGAGGACTTGCCCTGTGTTGATTGGTCAACTGGTTGTTATGGCCCATAGGCCCTCCCAGGGTGGTTGCTATGCTCTCTATGTCATTGCTGTACGCTTGTCCGTAAAGCACATCCAGGGTCATAAAGCATAGCGCCACCAGCTAACTTCTGATTGGCTTCTTGTCATGAGACAGGCATCTGACTTTCTAGTGACTAGGTCAAGGTCATAGAAGCACATGTTCGGCGGTAATGGCTGCCAAAAGGGAAACCGGTTCCTTCATTCCCCCATTTTCTTTTTTGGAAATTCCAATCATGGAATTGCTGTCTCTCTAGCATCCCCATCAGGGAGTGATAGATACTGGCATCCCCATGTAAGGGAGTTCCTTTTGACTTAGCATTTTAACCAGGGAAAATGGACGCCGAACTTCATTTCCAAACTGCTTCCTGCTGACTTTGGGACGAAGTTAGGGACCCCAGAAGGTTGAAATGCTAGTCAAAAGCAAAAAGGAATTTAGGCAATGGGGAATCCATCAGGGGCTTCTGGTTAGCAGACACTGTTGCAGAGACAGGGGGTGTCCATATCAGCTGGACTGGTTCACATCCACAGCAAGTCCAGGGCTCGCAGTCTACTTAGAACAGCCTGTAGTCAGCAACTGATACTCAGATGTCTGCCAGAAGCAGAAACCTGTTTAAGACATGTTTAAACTAGGAACAGAGGTTAAAACTTATTTACTGAAGCCCACAGTGCAGAAAAAGCAGATATCTGGATATCTGTTCAAACAGCAGGAACATATTTATAACTTTGAGTCCTAGCAAAAACTACAGATTTGGGCTATAAGCATGTACATTTCTCCTCTGTCCAGAGAGCCAGGTATGGATTGGACAGAGGTGCCTTTGGCCTGATGAAAAACCCTTTAAGTTTGTACTTAGATGACAACCAAAATAAACTTAAAACCCTTGAGCTTGTGCCTGAACAGTAGATAGACATTATTTTATCAGCTAACATACTGACTAGTCTATAGTGGATCTAACTGTCTGATGCTGTCAAGCTGACAACCAGTAATATTTCAGAGATCTGAGAAGGGTATATTTTATCCAAATCTACTAAGAAGTGACAGAAGCCAGTTAGAAGCCAGTCTATATACAGTTAGCCACACCCAAGTTTTTCCATTACCGCTGGAGGCAGCTGTCTCAAAGAACAGCAATCTTCGCCAGGCCTATACTGTGAGAGTTTTTTTCCTCTCTGTGGAAGAGGGACATGGAAAAGACTGACCTTGTTTTGTCTAGGCAAAGGGGGTGTAATCAATTTTCCAGTGTCCAGCAGCTTTGTCCGCAGTCTCGGCCAGGTCCTGGCAGGCGGCAGGTTTCACATATGAGCATCTCGCTCACTGGTCCAGGTGCAGGAACTGAGGTGCCTCGTAATCTTCCTTGGAGACTTTGGGTCACTGTCAGGATCTGGCAGTCTGTCTGACATTATAAACTTTAAAGATAACAATTTAAATGCCATATTCTGAAGATCTCTGAAGCATTAGAGGTCTGTTTTAGTTACTTTCCTTAAGCACAGAAGAAGCACACAGGTGGCTAGGTAATGTCTTATTTCTGTAATTAATTTTTAGTCTGACTGTAACTGGTTTTAACTTAGTAAAATATTTGAAACAGCACAGCTGAACTTAAAACTGCATAGAGCTATCTTATATTCCTTAAACAGTAGCTTAACTTCTTTCTGAGGCAGGGTTTTTCTGTGACTTTGGAGCCTGTCCTGGAATTCGATCTGCCGGACCAGGCAGGCCTTGAACTCATAAAGATCCATCTGCCTCTTACTCCCGAGTGCTAGGATAAAAGGCGTGTGCCACCAATGCCCTAAACTTAAAGGCGTGTGCCATCTACACCCTGATCTTAAAGGTGTGTGTTACCAACATCCTAAACTTAACTTCTAAAAACATAAACTGTAACATCTTATAATAGATTAGCATCTTTCATAAAACAAGAACTTTACATTGTCAGGCTTTGCTTAAAAATAATTCTAAATTGAAGCTCCTTAAGTACAAACATTAATAAAATCAAACATTTAAAAAAACTGGTTTTAAAAAGAAATTTAAATTCCCTTAAGGTCTTTCTGTAATATATAGAAGCATTAACATTTTAAATCTTAACTAAAAAACTTGTTTCTAAGATGGTACCTCTAATTTCCATGCGGTCACCTTTAGTCAAGATGGCGGTTTAGGTATCCTTTTAACTTCAGCAAAATGGCGACCAGTCAAGTCATGTGACCAGTTTGCCATGTGCTGGCTACCAGGAAACAGAACATTTTAAAACAAGTATATATAAATTACTTGAGAAATAAACAGGACTTTTTAAAACAGAAGCAGCTTAATATGGTTAAAATTTTAACTTATATTATCATTTTTAAAATTTACTATTTGTAGACATGAGAAACCATAAAAGTTTACAATTTACATTATTTTCTGACTTGTAACAACCATTTTTCTGACCGTTAACAACTTTCCTCTGACCTTTTACGACTTGCTTTAATCCTCTATAACTTTTTTTCTGTCTCTGACTTTCTACCCCTTGCTTTAACTCTCTATAACCTTTTAGTTCATTTCTCAGACTTTCTTAGACATTCTTAGACAAATTTCCTTTTTTTCTTTTTCTCTCTATTACTTAAGTCTCCTATATTTTTTTCTCATTTCTCAGTTAACATCAAAATTTTATCAAAGTCCCTTTTACAGTTCTTAATAACTTTAAGGCCGTTTTTTTTGTTTTTGTTTTTGTTTTTCTTTTTTTTTAGAACATCCGGATCAGGACAGATGGTTCACCTGCCTGAGCTAGATCCATGTGCTCAAGGCAGAGAGACCTGGGGTGGGGGTGCTGCTGGTAACCCCAGACCCTTGGCCAATCCAGGGGTGGGAAAAAGACTCCTGCGGCCCCCCTGCATACCATGTGTGTGGAGCACAGAAAGACGGGTAGCAGATGGCAGCCTTGCAGCCATGTTCCCTCAGAGCAGGGAAACACCCACAACGGCAGCTGGGGCAGAAACAGCCCTACTGGGCATGCCTCATAGACACGCAGGTGGGAATAGAAAGGGGGTGGCGTGGTGGATGATAACACAGAATAGACAGGAAAGAATAGACGCCAACCCATTCCGCCCGCGCTGCTTATAAGGCAATGGCACCGGGAAGCCAGGTGGCAGAACCTGGCGGCTAACTGAGTCGGGTCCAAGTGTCCTTGGCCCGCGTCCGTACCTCTTGGGTCCTGGGTGTCCTCAGAGTGGCAGTCTGACTTCTGGGCGCATCTGCCGATCACAGTTGAGGTGGCGCCATGTGCTCAGAGAAGAAAAGACCCCCTGACACCCTGACCCATGCATGCCACGTGCGTGGGCACTGTGGGACAGAAAGAGATGTTTAACAAACACAAAACACAAATATGACAGCACATTAGACAGCACAACCCGCAGCAAAGAAATGGTGCCCCAAACCAAAATTACAAACAACCCTTGGACTTTCATCCAGGGCAGAACCAAGGTTCTCGCAAGTCTGCTTACCCTATGGTTCAATTACAAATTCTGCGCAGATCAAATACAAATTACAAATTCTGCGCAGATCAAATCAAGCAACCCTCGGACTTTTGTCCAGGGTGGGACTTCAGGGTCTTCCCCAGAATTCCAAATTACAAATACAAATTCTGCACAGATCAAATACAAATCATGGAACCAAACCAACAACACAGCAAGAGACAAAACAAGAAACATAGAACATTGAACATAAGTTGCAAGCTCGAATCATCTTACCTCCAAGATCGAATCCACTCAGGTGAAGGGTGGTCGCAAATCCCGGACGAGCCCAGAAAATTTTAGACCCCCGAAAACTCAAGTATCTGGGGTCCCAGGCCAGGTTCGCGGTCACCCCAATCACGAGGCAGATTCGAGAGCTTGCTGCAAACTGCACGAGGCTTTATTGTAATTTAACGAGCTAACCCCATGTTAGCTCGGGTCTTTCACCCACCTGCCATGGCGGACGGCTAGAAATATGGCTCCTAGGGGCTCCCAAAAGATCTTATGGGGCAGCGTAAGGGGAGTGTCTAAGGGTACACACAGGCTTACGATTGGTGTGCTTCCAGACTTGGAGGACTTGCCCTGTGTTGATTAGTCAACTGGTTGTTATGGCCCATAGGCCCTCCCAGGGTGGTTGCTATGCTCTCTATGTCATTGCTGTGCGCTTGTCCGTAAAGCACACCCAGGGTCCTAAAGCATAGCGCCACCAGCTAACTTCTGATTGGCTTCTTGTCATGAGACAGGCATCTGACTTTCTAGTGACTAGGTCAAGGTCATAGAAGCACATGTTTGGCCGTAATGGCTGCCAAAAGGGAAGCCGGTTCCTTCAGTATTGTTGTGTGTGCACTGCCCATTTCTACCCTGTGTGCCGACACCTCAGATGTGTGACCCTCCCCCTTCCCGTTGCCTTTATCACCCAGCCCCACCGGGCACAATAGTTTTTGTCCCATCAAGATGGAGCCCTAAACAGAAGACAAAACAGTACCACAAGAAAATGCTAAGCCCCTTCTCTGTCTTCCAGGTATTCCGAAGCCAGTGATTGAACCTATCTGTGAGTTCCTCCTGGTTTTCTGTTTTCCTGTTAGTATTGTTGTGTGTGCCCTGCCCATTTCTACCCTGTGTGGAGAAACCTCAGATGTGTGACCCTCTCCCTTCCCGTTACCTTTGTCTCCCAGCCCCACCGGGCACTAGATGGTTTGTCCCATCAAGATAGAGCCCTAAACAGAAGACAAAACAGTGCCACAAGGAAATGCTAAGCCCCTTATTTGTCTTCCAGGTATTCCAAAGCCAGTGATTGAACCTATCTGTGAGTTCCTCCCGGTTTTCTGTTTTCCTGTTAGTATTGTTGTGTGTGCCCTGCCCATTTCTACCCTGAGTGCAGACACCTCATATGTGTGACCCTCCCCTCTTCCCGTTGCCTTTGTCACCCAGCCCCACTGGGTTTGTCCCATCAAGATGGAGCCCTAAACCGAAGACAAAACAGTACTACAAGGAAATGCTAAGCCCCTTCTCTGTCTTCCAGGTATTCCGAAGCCAGTGATTGAACCTATCTGTGAGTTCCTCCTGGTTTTCTACTGCTTTCCTGTTAGTATTGTTGTGTGTGCACTGCCCATTTCTACCCTGTGTGCAGACACCTCAGATGTGTGACCCTCCCCCTTCCCAATGCCTTTGTCACCCAGCCCCACCGGGCACCATAGTTTTTGTCCAAGCAAGATGGAGCCATAAACAGAAGACAAAACAGTGCCACAAGGAAATGCTAAGCCCCTTCTTTGTCTTCCAGGTATTCCGAAGCCAGTGATTGAACCTATCTGTGAGTTCCTCCTGGTTTTCTACTGCTTTCCTGTTAGTATTGTTGTGTGTGCCCTGCCCATTTCTAACCTGGGTGCAGACACCTCAGATGTGTGACCCTCCCCCTTCCCATTGCCTTTGTCACCCATCCCCACCGGGCACCATAGTTTTTGTCCAATCAAGATGGAGCCCTAAACAGAAGATAAAACAGTGCCACAAGGAAATGCTAAGCCCCTTCTTTGTCTTCCATGTATTCTGAAGCCAGTGATTGAACCTATCTGTGAGTTCCTCCTGGTTTTCTACTGCTTTCCTGTTAGTATTGTTGTGTGTGCACTGCCCATTTCTACCCTGTGTGCAGACACCTCAGATGTGTGACCCTCCCCCTTCCCAATGCCTTTGTCACCCAGCCCCACCGGGCACCATAGTTTTTGTCCAAACAAGATGGAGCCCTAAACAGAAGACAAAACAGTGCCACGAGGAAATGCTAAGCCCCTTCTTTGTCTTCCAGGTATTCCGAAGCCAGTGATTGAACCTATCTGTGAGTTCCTCCTGGTTTTCTACTGCTTTCCTGTTAGTATTGTTGTGTGTGCCCAACCCATTTCTAACCTGTGTGCAGACACCTCACATGTGTGACCCTCCCCCTTCCCATTGCCTTTGTCACCCATCCCCACCGGGCACCATAGTTTTTGTCCAATCAAGATGGAGCCCTAAACAGAAGATAAAACAGTGCCACAAGGAAATGCTAAGCCCCTTCTTTGTCTTCCATGTATTCCGAAGCCAGTGATTGAACCTATCTGTGAGTTCCTCCTGGTTTTCTACTGCTTTCCTGTTAGTATTGTTTTGTGTGCACTGCCCATTTCTACCCTGTGTGCAGACACCTCAGATGTGTGACCCTCCCCCTTCCCATTGCCTTTGTCTCCCAGCCCTACCGGGCACCAGATGGTTTGTCCCATAAAGATAGAGCCCTAAACCGAAGACAAAACATTACCACATGGAAATGCTAAGCCCCTTCTCTGTCTTCCAGGTATTCCGAAGCCAGTGATTAAACCTATCTGTGAGTTCCTCCTGGCTTTCTACTGTTTTCCTGTTAGTATTGTTGTGTGTGCCCTGCCCATTTCTACCCTGAGTGCCGACACCTCAGATGTGTGACCCTCCCCCTTCCCGTTGCATTTGTCACCCAGCCCCACCGGGCACCATATTTTTTGTCCCATCAAGATGGAGCCCTAAACAGAAGATAAAACAGTGCCACAAGGAAATGCTAAGCCCCTTCTCTGTCTTCCAGGTATTCCAAAGCCAGTGATTGAACCTATCTGTGAGTTCCTCCTCGTTTTGTTTCCCTGTTAGTATTGTTGTGTGTGCACTGTCCATTTCTACCCTGTGTGTGTTAGACCCTCAGAAAGCTGAGGCTTCCAGAATCTTAGCCCAGGACGGCGGCCACCCCAAACACAGAATGGAGGCGAAAGCTTGATGCAAACTGCATGAGGCTTTATTGTAGTTTTACGAGCTAACCCCATGTTAGCTCGGGTCTTTCACCCACCCGCCATGGCAGACGGCTAGAAAAAGACGGCTCCTAAGGTCTCCCCAAAGATCTTATAGGGCAGCGTAAGGGGAGTGTCTAGGGGTACGCACAGGCTCACGATTGGTGTGCCTCCAGGCTTGGAGGGCTTGCCCTGTGTTGATTGGTCAACTGGTTGTTATGGCCCATAGGCCCTCCCAGGGTGGTTGCTATGCTCTCTACGTCATTGCTGTGCGCTTGTCCGTAAAGCACACCCAGGGTCGTAAAGCATAGCGCCACCAGCTAACCTGATTGGCTCCTTGTCATGAGACAGGCATCTGACTTTAGTGACTAGGTCAAGGTCATAGAAGCACATGTTCGACCATTATGGCTGCCAAAAGGAAGCTGGTTCCTTCATGTGCAGACACCTCAGATGTGTGACCCTCCCCCTTCCCGTTACCTTTGTCTCCCAGCCCTACCGGGCACCAGATGGTTTGTCCGATGAAGATAGAGCCCTAAACCGAAGACAAAACAGTGCCACATGGAAATGCTAAGCCCCTTCTCTGTCTTCCAGGTATTCCGAAGCCAGTGATTAAACCTATCTGTGAGTTCCTCCTGGCTTTCTACTGTTTTCCTGTTAGTATTGTTGTGTGTGCCCTGCCCATTTCTACCCTGAGTGCAGACACCTCAGATGTGTGACCCTCCCCCTTCCCGTTGCCTTTGTCACCCAGCCCCACCAGGCACCATAGTTTTTGTCCCATCAAGATGGAGCCCTAAACAGAAGATAAAAAGTGCCACAAGGAAATGCTAAGCCCCTTCTCTGTCTTCCAGGTATTCCAAAGCCAGTGATTGAACCTATCTGTGAGTTCCTCCTCATTTTCTGTTTTCCTGTTAGTATTGTTGTGTGTGCACTGCCCATTTCTACCCTGTGTGCAGATACCTCAGATGTGTGACCCTCCCCCTTCCCATTGCCTTTGTCACCCAGCCCCACCGGGCACCAGATGGTTTGTCCCATCAAGATAGAGCCCTAAACAGAAGGCAAAACAGTGCCACAAGGAAATGCTAAGCCCCTCCTCTGTCTTGCAGGTATTCCGCAGCCAGTGATTAAACCTATCTGTGAGTTCCTCCTGGTTTTCTACTGTTTTCCATTAGTATTGTTGTGTGTGCCCTGCCCATTTCTACCCTGAGTGCAGACACCTCCGATGTGTGACCCTCCTCTCTTCCCATTCCCTTTGACACATAGCCCCACTGGGCACCAGATGATATGTCCACTTCCCTGCCTGGAAGAACAAATGCATTTTTAGTTGCACAGTCTCCTTTCATTCCTATATTAGAACTATTAATTAATCCCTGTGAAGTGGGTAGGAACCTGAGGCCAAATATTTACCCAAGCACACAGGCGTAGGTTCCAATTGAAGTCTAGAGCTATACCCTCCTAAGCTATGTGAGTCATAAACACCCCTCTCACAGAAACCGCTCATAACTCTTCTTACTTTCCAGGCCCCTCTTTGCAGCCCTCAAGTGAGTAGTAGTATTTATTGTGCTTGACTGTTGTTCTCTTCTCTCTCCTGTCTCGTTACTTCCCACTCAGCTTCCCTGCACCAAAGTAACTGCAGAATAGGATACAAAGAAGTGGTGAGCTAGCTTTTGTCAAAAAAATCTAAAAGCGCTACAAAATAGCAGACATAGACAGAGTTTTCTAGCAAGAGAATAAGGGCACATGCAGGAATACTAAGTCTAGCAGGCTCAGGCAAGTCTGTTAAACAAAGCTGCCAATGATGTCCAATGATGAAGGTGCCTTTAGGTGGTCTGCCTCTGACCTCTACATCACTACTTAATCTGGCATCTAAATTTGAGCTGTAACTCATCTATGGAGTTATAGTGAATGCATCCTTGTTACCTAGCTGAGTAATCCCCTAGCAGATACCAGGAAAACTTTAGAGAACTCTATGTTGGTGCTAGTTAACAAAAATCTATTTCTCATTTTCTCTCTCTCTTAGAAACTGTTAAGGACTGCTGTCCTCAGGAATGTGAACAGAGCAAGAAGGAGCGAACTAAACATTGCCGGGTCAGATTCTGAGTGGGGGTGTTTGGATCGGGGAATCTAATTACCCAAGGCGCTATTGATGAGGCAGGAAACACCATATCATCTCTGGAGGACTCTCAGCTGATACTGAGAAGCCACAGTTTATTGAGGAGTCCATTTAAATAGTCTTCCAAGGGCAGGGGCAGCATCAGGAAGCATCTATTATGATGTATATAGCTGATATCAAGTGATTCTATTAATTCAAGTGTCACCTAAACAGTTCCTAGGCAGGTAGATAGAGTTCTCAGCCCAGGTGCAGGCCTACTCAATGCTTAGGCCCATAGAGATGCAAACTAGGAGGCATTCTCAACTGAGGCTATGCCATTCAATTGCAGATTATCTAGCACCGCCAATACAATTGTAGGCTGGAGCACCTGCTTACTGGAACCAGAGGTTTGGACCCTAAGACTTTTTCCAATAGAATCCTTCTTGGCTGCTCTCTTAAATTAATAAAAAGAAACTTGTGCTTTGGCAACTTGACAGACGACTGTGCCTATCTTAGGTGGCACCCTTCAACTTACCAGGGGGACCCATCATGGAACCATGCATTCTGTCATGCCTGTTCTGTCTTAGAATTCCCTGAAGGCAAGGAAAACCATACCTGTGTCTGGCTGGAAAAGTTTCTGTAAAACAAATAAGGTTAATGGGGAATGGGCCATGGTCCAGCTCCAAATGTTCCTGAATCAGAAAAAAATCCAGGAGGTAACTCCTGTGCTCTCACAGCTGCAAACATTCTTCGGCAGAATGGAGAAGTATAAAGGTTAAAATGGCCTTTTAAAATCTGCGTGGGAATGCCTCCAGTGCCTCTGGCCTTAAGTTTGCTTTCTTAAACATCCTTCTATACTAAGACTTGCAAATTACACGTTACATTCCTGTTAGAATGAACTCTAACTCCTTGTTTCTAATAACATTTGCATAACACATGTGGCAAGGTTACAGACATTAACAATTTCACCATGAATGTTTATTAGGGTAAATTGCAATACAATCAAAGGACAATGTTTTCACAATCTTTGGGGTGTGAACAATTTCACAATTGTAAACTCTTTTTCTTTATTCCTTGCCTAGATCCCAATACTCTTTGAAACTTTTTATTTCTTGCTTAAAGTTCAAAGTTCTGAAATCTGTAAAGTTCTGAAATCAGGTTTGTAATTGTTAGACCCCCGGAAAACTCAAGTATCCGGGTTTCCTGGCCATGACTGCAGTCACCCCAATCACTAGGCAGATTCAAGAGCTTGCTGCAAACTGCACGAGGCTTTATTCTAATTTAAGGAGCTAACCCCATGTTAGCTCGGGTTTTTCACCCACCCGCCATGGAGGATGGCTCCCAAAAGACAGCTCCTAGGGACTCCTGAGAGCTCTTATAGGACAGCGTAAGGGGAGTGTCTAGGGGTACGCACAGGCTCACGATTGGTATGCCCCCAGGCTTGCCCTGTGTTGCTTGGCCAACTGGTTGTTATGACCCATAGGTCCTCCCAGGGTGTTCGCTATGCTTTGTGCGTCATTGCTGTGTGCTTGTCCGTAAAGCACACCCAGGGTCATAAAGCATAGCGCCATCAGCTAACTTCTGATGGGTTCCTTGTCACGAGACAGGCATCTGACTTTCTAGTGACTAACTAACTTCTGATTGGTTCCTTGTCACAAGGCAGGCATCTGACCTCTAAGTGACCAAGCCAAGTTTATGTCAAGCACGTGTTCGGCTGTTATGGCTGCCGAAAGGGGAGCTGGTCCCTTCAGTAATATCATACATAGTCTTTGAATGTTAGCTGAAAAATATTTTGTCCATGACTAGTTTAAGCATTGTGAAGGGGTTTCTGCCACTCACTCCAGTTTATACCAGTATCCAACTGTTCTAAATGGGTCAACTTTCATAGTGGGAAAACTTGCAAAAAGGTTTGTGTGTCTAGATGTGGCAAGAAGTCAAGCTGTTTGTTGTCGAGTTCTTAGCTGCGGGATGAGCACTCACAGATTCAGAGAGGTGGATTTAGTCTGTCTGTAGGGAGGCTGGAGCTCTGGAAAGCATCGTGAAACTGGAACTGGGTGCCTGTCTCCATTCCTCCTCCTGCCGTAGGTGGGATGTCCTCACATTTCAGGAACACAGGTCCAGTGTTTCACTCCAGCTGGTTCAGATGGTCCCCTGTGAACCCAGGTCTGGTATTTCTCTGTTCCACGCATCTCACCAACCATTCCGGTAGCCAGCACGCCTCGTTCTCCTCCTTCCAGAAAACATAGACATGCCCTCTACGCTAAATAATTACAGGGTCTGGTCCCCTCCACTGTCTGGCACATGGATCTCTCCATTTGACCTGGGCAAAATTCTCTCGAGTTACAGAGTCTGTCTGTAGCAGATTGCTCATTGGCATCCACATTTAAAAATTTAAGATAAATAATGTGTGGTTTAAGGCATCATGTGGAGACTGGGGGCACAGCTTCCCCCCACTTTATATCTTTTGCAGCTGTGTTTTTAGAGCACTATGGGCCCCTTCTACTAGTCCTTGGGGATTATAAGGAATACCTGTTTTGTGACCAATTTTCCAACTAGTTTTGTTAATTTATCTGCAGATCTGTTCCCTTCGGCTAGTGGCCCGAGAAGGTTTGCTTGGGCTCTTACATGGCAACTTTCTCAGGTGAATTGCATTTTGAATTTGCTCAAATAATATTCTGACCTGACTATTACTGGATCTTATGCAGGGAACTGTCTCCATTACCTGAAGAGCCTTAAAGACACAGTGACTCTCAGTGTACAAATTAAATGAATTGTTTACTAGGAGTTGAAAGACCATTGCAACAGCTCACAATTCAACTATTTGAGCTGAAGCTGGAGCTGTCTGCTCCACATATTGCTTTCCATCAATAACATAGGCAGTTCTTCCATTAAATAAGCCATCAGTAAACACTAACATAGCATGTAGTTTACAGGACTGGGTTTTACAACGTTGGGAATATAAAAGGATGCATTAGGGTAAATGGCAACAGTCCATGAACTGGAAACTGATTACCAATTCTCCCTGAAAACTGAGCAAAGGCAATCACCCAAGAATCACTGTTCTGAAAAAAACCAATTAACCTGTTGCTTGGTATAAGGGACATGTATTATATTTGGTCCTTTCCCAAAATACTTCCTAGATTCTACATGGCATTTTTGTACCATGCAGGCTACTGCTTCAAAATAAGGGTCTAATACTTTGGCTGGTAGGTGTAGCCTGAGTAATGGTCCTACCTGCCACAGACCAGAAGTCCCACTATACCTTGTGGGGAGCACATAAGCTTCCCATGGCTTTGCAGAGTCAATATAACATATCTATTGATGCTGAATTGCATCCTCCAATTGCAGAAGGACTCATCTACTTTCTTCTGTTAGCTGTCTAGGTGAATTGGAATTACTATCTCAAATCACCAGAAGGCTCTCTTAGAAAAGATGTAACCATTGAATATTCCCTATCAGTTTGGAAAGTCATTCAAGGACCGAAAGCTCTCTTTCCTAATTTCTAATTGTTGAGGTCTGATCTCTTTAGGTTATAACATATGACCCAAATACTGAAAAAGTGGCTGTCTCTGTGCCTTTTCAGGAACAATCACTAAGCCTGCTCTCTCGAGACTGTCCTGTAGCTGTCCATATGTCTCAAGCAGAACGTCTTCACATTTATGGGCAGGCAAAATATGATCTATATAATGAACAATATAGACCTGGGGAAATTTGTCCCTAACCACTTGTATAGCCTGAGACACAAACTCTGGCATAAAGTTGTACTATTTATTGGCCATGCCCTGGGGCAAAACCTTCCAGTGGTACCTCCTCATGGGCTCCTTAAAATTAACTGAAGGAATGCTAAATGCAATCCTATGACAGTCCTGAGGAGCCAGGGGAATAGTATAAAAACAATCTTTAAGTCCACAACCATCTTATAAGTACCCTTTGGTACAGCTGCAGGAATGGGTAATCCTGGCTGTAGTGCTCCCATCGACTGCATGGTTTCATTAACTTTTCTCAAATCTTGTATCAGCCTCCATTTCCCTGATTTCTTTCTAATCACAAAAATAGGAGAATTCCATGGGGAATTAGAAGCCTCAACACGACCACTGTCCAGCTGTTCCTGCACCAACTGCTGAGCAGCCTGTATTTTCTCTTCTGTTAGAGGCCACTGATCTCCCCATACTGACTCATCACTTTTCCATATGATGGGATCTGCCTGGAGTGCAGGCTTCCCACTGACCTCTGATAAAAATGCCCTAACCTTGCTGAGATAACTGATTAACAACAATTGCACTTGGGCTATACAAGGACACTCCCATCTGGGCCATTACATCTCCGCCCACAAGGTCACATGCAAATGAGGAACAATGAAAAGTCCTTTATGACCTTCATCATCTCTCCAATAAAGTTCATCGCTACTCTGTTCAGGATTCCGCGTCTGACCAATTCCTTGTAACTGCCTAATAGTTGCTGCTTTCGGCCACGTGGAAGGCCACTGACTGGCTGTTATAACTGCCCTGTCAGCACCAGTGACCAAGAGGCCGGAAAAGGCCCTGCCATTTATATATAAAGTAATCTCTCGATGCTGAGCACAGAGAACTTCAGGGCCAAGTTCCTGCAACCAATGCCTTGTCTAATGCCTGCAACCAATAGGCATTAGACAAGCCAAACCCAGAATCTCCTCTCTTAACTCTCTTAACCTGGTTGTTTGTTCTCACCTGGGGGAGTAAAATCAACTGAGCAAGCCTCTGCCCTGACCTTATCAATAAAACTCTGTCCAGAGAGCGAATCATAACCTTTATCTCTCCTTCAAAATCAGCATCCATCCCTCCTGGAGCAACAAAAATCCCCTGTATCATTGTCCCTGCTAGCAACAATCCAACAGTCCCACTCGACAAAGGACCATAAACACCAGTGGGCAACGCTGACATCCCCATTTCTGGAGTTAAAACTGAGTCTGTGGTTGAGCAGAGGTCCACTCTGGCACTCCCTGCCATGGCTCTGCAGAGGTCCTGGACGGACCTTGTAGCGTGGGAAACCGCAGTTGAGTTTCCCCATAAATTTGTCTCGGGGCCTGAGGCAGGCACCCATTGTAGTTTCCCTGCAGCGGAATTCCCTGGGCATCTCTCTTAGATCTACATTCGTATGCCCAGTGCCTACCTCATATACCTTGAGCATTGGCCTGGTTCCCTATTCTTTCCCGTTAGGACATTGCCTAACTTGGTGTCCCTTTTGACCACATCCAAAGCAACCTCCAGAAGGCTTCACGCCTTTCTTTTTCCCTGCATCTTGCTCTTTCTGTGGGAGCAACATATCCTTACCTGAAGTCCCTTGCAGGACGGCCGCCATCACCAGTCCCTGAGTGTAAGGTGGTCCGATATCTGCACTAATCTTAATGAATTCATCTATGTTGCCCTTCTTCCTGTGAGGCTTTAGTGCTGCCTGGCATGCCCTGTTAGCATTCTCATGAGCCAGCTGCTTTATGACCAAAGGTCCAGCCACCGTATCTCCCATTATTCTAGATGACACTTGCATTAGTCTAGATACAAAGTCCTGAAACAGCTTGTCTGTCCCCTCCCTGATTTTCATCAAATCCTCTCTGTGTGCCCCAGCAGCTGGGAATTTATTCCAAGCTCTTTTGGCTGCTGCACCAATCTGCGTGTCCACCGATATCTCAAAATTTAACTGCTGATCTGTTTTTATGTACTCACCTTCACCAGCAAGCATCTCATAAGAAACAGAAAGTCTTTGGGCGCTATTTTTCTCAGCTGCAACCTGACACTGCTCTGCAAACGGTGTCTTCCACAACAGATAATCTCCCCCAGACAGGCAGGCTTTGGCTGTCTGCTTCCAATCCCCTGGGGGTAGAGCTTCTCCACAGCCATATTTTCTACTAGCATCTGGGTAAAAATCACTGTCAGTCCACACTGGACACAGGCCATCTTTAGTTCTTTGAGCTGCTTGAAGTGTATTGGCGCATGCCTTCTGCTTGTGTTCCCTAGATCATCTGTGACCTCCAATATAGGCAACGTCTGAAACCCTTGTACGTCTTCTCCTCTGTCAGCCACCTCTCTAATGATAGCCTGCACTGGAGACACCTGCCCTGCTGCAGCTGCCTGTCCTGGCTTGAGGGATGCTTGCAACTGGGGTGATCTATGTTTGCAGCAGTTGTAGACAAAAGCACCTTTCCCTTCCTGAGGAAACCTGTGTTAGACCCCCGAAAACTCAAGTATCCGGGGTCCCAGGCCAGGTTCTCGGTCACCCCAATCACCAGGCGGATTCGAGAGCTTGCTGCAAACTGCACGAGGCTTTATTGTAATTTAAGGAGCTAACCCCATGTTAGCTCGGGTCTTTCACCCACCCGCCATGGTGGATGGCCAGAAAAGACAGCTCCTAGGGGCTCCCAAAAGATCTTATAGGGCAACGTAAGGGGAGTGTCAAGGGGTACGCACAGGCTTACGATTGGTGTGCCTCCAGCCTTGGAGGGCTTGCCCTGTGTTGATTGGTCAACTGGTTGTTATGGCCCACAGGCCCTCCCAGGGTGGTTGCTATGCTCTCTATGTCATTGCTGTGCACCTGTCCGTAAAGCACACCCAGGGTCGTAAAGCATAGCGCCACCAGCTAACTTCTGATTGGTTCCTTGTCACGAGACAGGCATCTGACCTCTAAGTGACCAAGGCAGGTTTATGGCAAGCACGTGTTCGGCTGTTATGGCTGCCAAAAGGGAAGCTGATTCCTTCACCTGCAAGGTTCTCACCGCTTGTGAGAGGGATTCCACTAAGTCTTTCAAGCCTCTTAATTCTTGTTTCATCTTGCTCTTGGTTTCTGCTCATCTGTTTCCCTAGTCGAAAATGAGGGAGTTGAAGACTCTTCACCCTGAAGTTCATTAACTCTCTCCTCATACTTTTCCCAATCACCTTTTTCTACATATGTTTCTTTTCCTGGTCTCTCCTTTGTAGAGATGGAGGGTCTCATCACTTTGCTAACTGGTTCAGAGGCAGATATTCCATGTAGCTTAGTGACTGATACTAAGCTCTCCCGTATCATTGTCCGTAACCAAAGAGTATCTGTACATACACTTTCAGGCCCCTGTTCATAATAATGTTGTCGGATTTTTAATCTGACCTCATTCCATAAGTTGGAATCTATATTCCCATGAGAAGGAAACTCAGGCCATACCTGTTCTACAAATTCTAAGAAATTCTGTATGTGTTGATGCTCAACTTCTGTTCCTTTATTTTTCAGAATCTCTCTAGCTGACTGCACCGTCGCCTGCTTGCTATTTCTTAGTCCCATATTTACAGTTGTATATACAATTTTACTCCTGATTTAACGTTGTTCACTCACCTCACCTGACCACTTCTTTCTGTGAGCGCTGCTTTTCTACCTCTCTGTGGTGTCCATCCCATCTGTCCCCTGTTCACAGCTCCACATTTCGGCACCAATTGTTCCAGACAGCTGTCTTCAGGTTGTGAAGGGAGCCCACCACGCAATCCCGGCTATGATTCTCTTTGGGGTTGTGTGGACTAGGGGAATCAAATTACCCAAAGGTGCTAATAATGAGACAGGAAACACCATATCATCTCAGGAGGACTCCAAGCTGATACCGAGAAGCCATAGTTTATTGAGGAGTCCATTTAAATAGTCTTCCAAGGGCAGGGGCAGCATCAGGAAGCATCTATTATGATGTATATACCTGATATCAAATGATTCTATTCATACAAGTGTCACCTAAACAGTTCCTAGGCAGGTAGACCGAGTTCTCAGCCCAGGTGTGGGCCTACTCAATGCTTAGGTCCATAGAGATGCAAACTAGGAAGCATTCTCGACTGAGGCTATGTCATTCAATAGCAGATTAGCTAGCATCTCCAATACAATTGTAGGCTGGAGCTCCTGTTTACTGGAACCAGAGATTTGAACCCCAAGACTCTATCTAATAGAATCATTCTTGGCTCCCGACAAGTAATCTCATAAAAAACTACAGTAAGTTCTTTACTTTTCTGCTGGGATATTTGGGGTTTTTGTGGCTTAGCTGGTTCTGCTTCTAAATGCTGAAAAATGAGAGGCTATTTCCCATGTCCATTGGCTTTCGTGATTCATTAGGACCTGGGGCGGACTGCACAGCAGCCATCACGGTCCCAGATAGACTTCCCACCCTTTCTGTTAGTAGCTCACATCTTCAGGTGCCAGTTGCTACCTGAGACTGTACTGTACAGAGATCAAATGTTGACGATGAATGCAGAATGCAAGGGCCATCTCACCAGTCTATTGCGATGTCCCCACCTGTCCCTCACCCTGAACTTAAAATGCAGAGTTCTTACCAAGACTAAAAACTCAAGATGCTCAGCAGGCATCTTAAATGTGTGTACTGAGGAGAACCCCGGAGCTGAGGAGAATGGGGTCAGGAGGCTATGGGGTCTGAAGAGGCTGTTACACTCACCCTATTGATTCATGTAAAAAAAAATGCAGACGCAGAGTTGACTCATATTTGGGGTAAAATGTCCCAATGTTTAACCGTGATACGTATCTGGATCCGTCAGGAGATGTTTCCACCCAAGCTCACTCCAATAGTTTCTACTTAGAATTTTAGTGATTTCTGTGTTAGGACAAAGTCAGTGGATTGATGGATTGGGATTGATGCTATTGACATAGGACGCCTTAGTGCCTCTCTGAAGTCCCCATCCACCTAAGCCTCCCATGTCCTCAGCAGACAGGCAGATCAGACAATTCTCACTGCACGATGAACACATCATCATAACTCAGGCCCAAGGATGAACTGGAAACTCCAGATGTCCCAGATTAGGCACGGGACCATGTGTCGGCCAATTTTTCATGTTGTTGTGACAGAAGATGTCTTCAGGAAGAAGGCTTTATTTTGGCTCAGGATTTAAGGGTAGTCCAGAATGCCAGGAAGGAAGTCAGGGTGACAGATGTGTGGGGCAGCTAGCTGGTCACATGGCTTCTGCAGTCAGGAAGCAGAGAGGAGTACTGATGACAGCACACTTTCTCCTCTTTTCATTCAGTCCAAGACTGCAGCCCATGGGAGGTGACATCCACATTCAGTGTGGGTCTTGCCTCCTCTGGAAGTCCTGTGGAGCTGGGGAGCTACCTCTCTTAACTTAAAAGACAGTGTGTACTACTCTTGCAGCAGACTAGAGTCTGAGTCCCAGCACCCACATCTGGTGGTTCATAACCACCACAACTCCATCTCCACGGATTCCGATGCCACTGGCCTCCAAAAAAAGGCCTGCACTCATATACACATACCCACACACTGAGAAATAATTTTTTTAAAAAAAATCTACTAGGAACACTCTGGTTGATACACCCAGAAGTGTGTCTCCTGCCTGATTCTAAATCAAGTTGATAGTGAAGCAAACCATCACAGACCCTGTAGCTAGAAACAGGAACCCACGCTCACAGAACTACAGGTGGGAACAGGAACTGTTCCTGATTGTTGAGCAAAAAGAATGCATTTTCAAATACTAGAGGCAAGACATGACAGGGAAAGTAGGAGAAACACAGGGAGAAAAGTCCCGAGAGAGTAAGTAACAAAACTGGGGGACAAAACCCCGAGAAATGGAGTTTGTTCAGCTTCTGCAGTGTTTCATCTCCCAGGCAAACAAAGGGAAAACAACTCGTCTCTTTTTCACCCTTTCAAAATGACTGTCAGTGTAAGAAAAAATGTATTGCAGCCATTCATTAGCAGGGCCAGGAGGGTCTCTTCCCAGCCCAGAATCCCTGTCTGGTCAGACCTTACCATTAGACTTCTGCTGTCATCACTCCTGCTGCTGGCATCAGCCCACACTAACTACCTGTGTTTAAATTTTAGCTCATGTAGCAGTGCCTATCTGTAAGTACATTTTCTCTTCACCCATCTGGTAGAAGTAGGGACACCAAGCAGGGAGCAATGTCCTAGAGGATCTCTAATCAGTGGAATGCTTCTGCTTATGAATACACAGAGCATGTCCTCTTAACGAGCAATTTGTTATTAGAAAGGTAAACACTTGGCTGAAAGACTGAGAAAGAAAATTGCCAAAGCAACATGATAACAGCTTAACTTTTCCTATTTTTTTGCAAACTATTTATTTTATGTGCATTGGTGTTTTTGCCTGCATGTATGTCTACATGAGAGTTTGGATCCCCCAGAATTGGAGTTCCAGACAGTTGCAAGCTGCCCTGTGGTAGCAGGGAAACAGAGCAGCCAGTGTTCTTAACTACTGAGCCATCTCAGCTACAGAGGATGAATACCAGATACAGAGATAGCCAGGAAGGAGTGCAGGGCACACAGACACAAGGAGGGAGCAAAGGGAGATGAGTACAGCCAGCATCAGCTCATGGACTGCTCCCAGTTAACATTCCTACTGGATGGGGAAAGGGAACCATACACAGGGCCAGCCAGTCACACCAGACCAGACCCTGCCTCTTATCATAGATAGCATCCTGGGGGAGGTCTGGCATCGGCAGAAGCACTAGCAATGGTTAGCTCTTGGGGGAAAATAAACTACAAGGAAAGAGACTGGAGCCTTGTTCCAAATATTCTGCTAACGTGTTTTTGTTTCATAATGTCCTGCCTGGTACTTCCATGCCTTTTGGTAAGTTGTTTATTCATCTATTTCTATATTTCAGTATCATTTAGAACCCTTCCCAGAAGTAAAGGATTTGTTTGGGATGTGTTTTCCAACCCCCTGGCCTTCTCTGCTGTCTAGAACCCCTTAAGTACTGAAGAATTAACTTACTAATGTGCACATTGACTAGCCAGCTGTGAGAACCTGAGACAAAGAGTGCAGATGGGTTAAAGCCCTGCATGGTGCTGTTCCAGTAATGCAAAGAGAATTTTAGGAATAATTAGTGCTGACACTATTTTGATGGAGATCCTTCTTTCATACATGATGGCTAGCCATTTAGAAAACAAATGTGCCATCTGCCCTGATGTACGCTAGAATACGGGGTCCTCATAGTTCCATTTGTGGAAACACGTTCTAAGGAGTAACCCTAAATATGGGATGACTGGGGCCTCCTTTGGCATAATTCCTAGTGGAGAATTTTCAAGAGAAACCCTTCACCACTGAACTGGGGATCAGTTTCTCCTAAGTTTCCTTTGAAATGTGTTTTTTTTACACTTTTCCCTCTTCTGTCTCTCCCAGCATAGTCTTAGCTTTTCTTGAGACAGTTAGGTCAAAGTGACAGTCCCACCACTCCCTTAGCAGGGGAGTCAGTGTCTGTCTGTTCCCAGCAACCCTTTAGGCACTGTGGCATGGGGTTCCTGATACCAAGTGTGCATTCATACACTCCCCAGGTAGACATCAATCGAATGAAAAAAAAAAAAAAAAAAAAAAAAAAAAAAAAAAAAAAAAAAAAAAAAAAAAAACCCTTGCCTGTTAGCACTAAGGCAAATTTTGTTTAGGATGCTAGAGGGAGCTATGACCCCAGCCTTGGTGATACTCTTTCTTGAATTCACCCACCTTTGGCAGCTCTGCACTTCCTCCCTAACCCCATAAAGAGCACTTTTGTCAAATGATTGTATTTCAGCTCTTCCCTAAATGCCCTATAAGCGAACAGGAAACTGACATCACTCATAGCTACTGCACACTCCCAGCTAAACATCAAGCCCTTCTGCTGTAGTTCTAGTTGCCCACAGTTCTTATAAGTTACAGGGTTATTGATTTCCCCTCAATCATGACATGTGCTGTCACAAAAACCACAGAAATCTTAAAGACAATTCACACAGTTTTTGAACTAAAAATGAACAACACTAAACAATAGGAACCTTGAAGGACATAATGAAAAGTACAGAATGGGATAGATAGTCAGCAGGATGACTCCATGGAGAA
The DNA here is from genome assembly GCF_003668045.3 of Cricetulus griseus. Lineage (NCBI taxonomy): Eukaryota > Metazoa > Chordata > Mammalia > Rodentia > Cricetidae > Cricetulus > Cricetulus griseus. The sequence continues at coordinate 230,980,060 of NW_023276806.1, forward strand.
AGGAGCTTGATGCTGAGACCAGCAACACCAGTTAAATACATAAAACCTACATGGTGGAAAGTTTTTAGAAGGCCAGGTGACTCCAAGATGCTTTCATCTGACCTCTACACACGCCATGGCAATGTGTGCCCACACACACACAGAGACAGACAGACACCGAGAGAGAGAGAGAAAGACAGTCAGACAGACACACATACACAGACACACACACACATACACAGAGAGAGACAGACAGAAACACATGCACAGACAGACATACAGAGACAGACAGACAGAGCAGACAGACACACACACAGAGAGAAACACACAGAGATACACACAGAGAGAGAGATAGACAGACACACACACACAGAGAGACAAACACACATACAGAGACAGACACACATACACACCCCTAATTAGAAATGTTTAAAAAGAAATAGTTATATTCTTTCTAATTCTGCTATTCTTATCCTAAAATATCTACAGTATTTCTTATTCTACAGTTATTCCCAAGCCAGGTTTAGAATTCTCATTAAACCACAGAGACTGCTAAAATTAGAAACTGTAACCAGAGTTAGGAACAGATTGCAAATGAGCTCCCTCTGCTGTATGGGAAGCACAGTGTTCATGATCCCAAGAATGAAGAAAGGCCATAAAGAAGGGGCACATGTTTAGGTCATGACACTTTGTCTTGGCTAAGAATTTTTTTTTCATTTTCTGAAGAAAAAAAATGGCTATTACTCCTATAAGTGATCCCACATGCCATAAAGATGATGAGGGCTTCTAAGACATTCACTGGGGTTCAAATTGGCTATGAGAAGGTAGCCTATTCTTGGAGGATAGAATGTCTCACTAAATCCTTCCTCTAGTGTTACAAGTGGGGTCTTAATGGGAACCTGGTACCTAATTTATTTTAAACTAATCTGTTTTCTTTTCCTTTTAAGTGTTTGCACCGATAGGCTGAGGTAAGTCCAGGTCTTCTCTCTCAAGCTTCCTCCCGTGTGAGTAGCATCCTTGGTCCCCAATTGCACAGGCACTTTTGACATCTGACCACTGAACTCAGAGACACAAATAAGTTTCCATCCCTTTCCCCCATGTTTGCTAGTGTAAATTTAAACCATTTTATCTGCCTGCTTGACTGCCCGCCCTGGCCATGTGTCTCTTCCCTCCCTCAACCTTCAGTATTTTCTGAGACACAGGCTTGAAATTAAGCCAGGGGAGAACCCTACACTAGCCTAAGGGTCTCCCACTTCAAATCAAAACTGAGAAATGGCTAAGGCTAGTGAAGACAGGGAGTGCAGCCTTTTATGAAAATGAGCTGAGGTACAAATGCATAGGATTCCAAAGTGTCTCCATTTAACCCAGCGGGGCTCAGACAGCAATGACAGGGGCCAGGCTTGGGAATAAGGAAAACCCAGCATTCACTGATGATGTGTTTACCTTTATCTCTTTCAGTTGACAGTTCCGGGAAATTCAGTAAGTTTGTATCACTTCCTCACCTTCCCTGTTTCTTTGATTAACACTGTTGAGTTTCTGTTGCCAAATCCTCTTGAGTTACAAATCGTTCTATCTGAAAAAGTCATTCTGTCTAAGTGGTTCTCTCTTGTTTCAGTTTTGGGTCCTTCCTGTCTGTTTTCCCTTTGCAGTAGAATACAGTATCTTGTCTCTGATTCAGTTACTGTGGAAGACTACTGATGGAGCACATGGCATCCCATAGCCAGCAGTTCTCAGCCTGCGGGACACAAACCACTTGGCAAACCTCTAGCTCCCAAAAATGTTTACATTACTATTCATAACAGAGGCAAAATTACAGTTATGAAGTAGAAACAAAACTAATTTTATGGTTGAGGGTCACCACAACATGAAGAACTGTATTAAAGGGTCACAGCATTAGGACAGTTGAGAACCACTGATATAGTCTGTCATAATGGGACCGGCTTGCTCTGTGCTGCGTTCTGACAAACTGATTGTTCTCACTTAAGTTGAAAAATAACTCTCAGATCCAGGCATTGGTGGCACATGCCTTTAATCCCAGCAATTCAGAGGCAGAGGCAGGTGGATCTCTATGAGTTCGAGGCCAGCCTGGTCTACAGAACTAGTTCCAGGTCAACCTCCAAAGCAATAGAGAAACCCTGTCTCTAAACCAACCCCCCTCAAAATAAAAAAATAAAACACAAGAAAAACACTGTAGGGCTGAAAATAATGCCTTTCAGGATGTGATGGTGATTGTGACCACTATCATTAGCAGAATGGGGTTTTAAAGTGACTTGCAGAAGAGTAAGGGAAGGCAGGAAATTTATTTTCTTAGACCCAGGGAGGACTGGCATCATCACCAACCTGAGGAAGTGGATCTTAGCTCAGTGGGACAGAGTGTTCTTCTCTGTGGTCAGGAGATGGACAGGAAGCCCAGTTTCAGAAGGCTTGAGGTCAGGTCTCAGTCCCCATGAAGAGGCAGCTCCCAGCTGCCTGCAACTCAGCCTGGCCTCATAGAGCACCTCCACACCTGTTTGACAGATGCAAACACATAAATGAAAATAAAAATAATCTTCTAGAGAAAGGCTATTGGAAGGTGGGTTCTCTTGGAGTTTGAACATCTCCACTGATGTCTCTTCTGTGTTTTGTTTTTAGCACTACCTCCTATGGGTAAGTTCCTTAATGATTTTCAACTCAGATATGTGATGTAGATTCAAATACTTTCTGTATGCCTCAAGTGGAGGCCTGTAATTCTAGGCTCACCTCAGATGCTCCTCTTATTCAAAATCTCCTAAGGCTTCCAGTGTCTGCTTTGGGGGCTACCCCACAGAAGGAACTCTCTTACATAGGGAATGCCAATACCTTTCACTCCCTGATGGGGACACTGGAGAGACAGCAATTCCATGATTGGAATCTCCAAATAAGAAAATGGGGGAATGAAGGGACCAGCTCCCCATTTTGGCAGCCATAACAGCCTAGCACATGTTTGCCTGACCTTGACTTGGTCACTAGGAGGTCAGTTGCCTGCCTCATGGCAAGGAACCAATCAGAAGTTAACTGGTGGCGATATGCTTTAAGGCTTGGGTGTGCTTTACAGAGAAGTGCACAGCAATAACGCACAGAACATAGCAACAACCCTGGTAGGGCCTATAGGCCATAACAACCAGTTGTTCAATCAACACAGGGCAAGCCTGGAGGCTCACCAATCCTGAGCCTGTGCGTACCCCTAGACACTCTCCTTACGCTGCCCTATAAGATCTCTATGCTGTGGCTTCACAGCGTCTTTCCTAGCCATCCGCCATGATGGATGGGTGAAAGGCCCGAGCTACCATGGGGTTAGCTGGTTAAACAACTGCAATAAATTCTCAATCTCTCGGGGATGGGGGGGGGACCAATATCTGCGCATCAGGCACTGACTCTTCCAAGACTCCTAAGGAAACTTATTTAAATCTCTGCCCCACTAAATACATAAGATTCAAAGATTAAGGTAGAATCCTGCTTCCCAGAGAGACCGAGCAGCAAGCAGCTCAGCTAGCTCACCTCCTCGTGTCTCCCAACAAGACCTCCTGCTCATCCTTGCCTTCCTTATAAACCTTCTCCACCCGGCTTCTCCCCACAACTTCCTGTCAGCTGGTTGCTGACCCAGCCTCCTGACTGCAGGTGAATTTTATTTAACCAAACACATCTTTGCATCATTAAACAAATGTTCCAGAGCATAAACAAAAGTAACACACCTTACGTTAATAACACTCTGGATGTGTTGTTGATGTGAGCAGCTGAAGTAGAGCTCAAAGTAAGTGTTGTGTTAATGCTACGTCAGCGTCATAGAGCCCCAGTTTGGAATTCTATGTGATACTTGTTTGTGGCCATACACTTCATACTTAGCATTCATTTATAAAAATATTATGTATTTATTTTTTACCATCACTTAATATCGGCAGAAGCAAACTGAAGTGATGGTAATAGAATTGACAGCTTTTTATTGTGAAATAAATAAAATCTGTATTAGCAGATGATCCTTGGGAGAGAATTATTTTTCTAATTTTGATATTTTTTTAAGAAAGATTGAGTTCTTAAATAAAATGTAAAGCTTACCTTTATTTCTGGGGATGGTTTCCTTCCTTTCCTTTTGACCAAATTCCTTAAAACATTTTTCTTCTTTCTCCAGAGAAACTGCAGACAGAGCTGGGTGAGTGAGAACCTCACACACACCTCCCCCTGGGGGTGGGGACAGAGCATGGAAAGCCACTGGAACACTTCATAACCCCCTTGAGACAGAGAGAGGCAGGGCTTCCCTGTGCTGGTGCAGATGGTATGAGAAGGGAATGGAAAGGCACAGGCCTCCACAGTCTCCTTCAGACACGGTTGCAGGGAAGGGCTTCTTCAATGTCTGTTGCTACACTCTCACCTAGCACACACTTTTAGCCCATGACCAGAGGGTGGTGTGGATCCCCGCACCCAACCTAACCCCTGCTCACACAGCATGATCACCAAAGAGCCTTCATTTAATCCCACAGCAAGCTTAGGATTTGAGTAACAGTGGGTAAAATGTATACTTTTTTAAAACTCCGAAGAATGGACTGGTCTGCTGTGTAAAGTCAGTCAGATTTGAAGTGATGGGGGATTCATTTTATTCTGAGAGTTTTAGTAGTAAAATCATCTTGGTGTGTAGCCTGGGCTTAAACTAGTGCTCTCTTCTGACTAGCAAGCCTTTTCCTTAAACTCCCCACCCTGAGCCTGTGAGTCCCACCCTCCTCCAAATGTGACCCTGAGACTCATTCCTCCCCGGGGGTGCTTGCAGGTTCTGGACCTCACAGGAGATGCCTGTGTTGGTAGAGTTGCTTCTCCATGTTGCTTCAGTCCTGTTCTCTGTCTGGTTTATTTAACAGCCACCTCAAGGGTGACTGGAACCTCCCAGCCCATTCTTGTCCGAGTCAGAGAGAACATAGAATTAACTTGTCACCTGTCACCTCAAGCTGATGCTCAGAGCATGGAGGTGACGTGGGTCTCATCCCACTATTATCCTGCAGTCCATGTGTCTGTGGATGGGGCACACTCGGCTGGAGAGCAGATGGCAGAATACAGAGGAAGGACTGTGGTGATGCCTAATGCCATCCATGAGGGAAGCTGACCCTGCAGATACATGATGCCAGAACTTCAGATGATGGGCAGTACCGGTGCCTTTTTGGAAAAGATGGTGTCTACCAAGAAGCCCGTATGGATGTCCAGGTGATGGGTAAGGATTCCAGACCGGTCTTTGGCCTCTCACACCTAATGCTTTGACAGATACTAGTTTCTAGGAGATCTCTCTGGCACCCAAAATACTCACCATGCTCATTCATTTTCAAGTTTATATTGAACTTTCAATGTAGCAGCCACCATCGATACTTCAAGATCACAACTTCAGGAATGCTATTTTGACGTTTTTAAATAAATATATTTTACTACTTCTGTTAACATGAATAATAAAAACCCAGAGACAAATGTTGGGTTTCAAGCTGAAGATCAGAATAGCAATGCAACCAAGCCACTAGCTCTCACCTTAGACCAAAATGGGTGATCCTGTCTCCACGAATCCTCAGAGTGCAATGTTCTCTCTAAGTAGAAACTAAACCTCACTTGAGACACTTTGCTTCTTCCTTTTAACCTCCATAATGCTGGTATTAAAGGTGTAAGCTCTGTTATTCTTTTAATTAAAGGTGTTTTCCACCACCACCTGGCTTCTATGGCTAGCTAGTATGGCTGCTGGGATTAAATGTGTGTATCACCACTGCCTGGCTCCATGGCTGTGGCTAGCTTTGCATTTTGATGCCCGGTGGCTTTATTAGATCATAAATAATATATCACCACAAATTATCTGAGAATTTCAAACCATGTATTTTTATCATATTCTCCCCCAACTCCCCCCCCACTTAACTCTCCCAAGATCCACCCTCCCTTCTTTACCCTACAACTTCCTAGCCTCTTTTTTTATTATTAATTTAATAACCCATCAACTCCAGTTCATGCTGTCCATATACTCATGGGCATGGAGCCATCCACTGGAGCATTATCAGCCAACCAGGAGCCACACCCTCAGAGAGAACTGTCTCACCCCTTCCCTGAAGCCATCAACAGTCCACAGCTCCTCAGCTGGGGCGGAGCTCGTCATCCCTCACTTCTGTGCTGAAGGGCTTGGTGTTGTGCAGGTCTTGTGAGCTCAGTAGTCCTGTCACAGTCAGACTGTTCCAGCGCCCACCCCAAACATCTGACTCTTACAACCTCCCTACTTCACCCTTCCATGGTGGTGGCTCAGCCCTGGGTGATGGGAGCCAGACACAGATGTCCCACTTGTGGCTGAGCACCCCCAATGACACTTCTCTGCACTTTGACAGTTGTGAGCTTCTGTCTTAACCACCACTCGATGCCCAGAGAAACTTGTCTGATGAGGTCTGAGAGCTGTGCTAATCTCTGGGTACCCAGATAAAGAATTTGGAAGGCATTTTGATGCTGTGTCCACTTAGCAAAAGAACAAACAGTAGTAGAGTCACTGCCATGAGTTCTTGGCCAGACTGGCAGTACCAAGCATTGCTGTGGTTTAAAATTTTTAAGTATTAGGACAATCAGGAAAGCAGGACTCTCAAGCACCTCCATAAAGTCGTCATAGGTTCCAGTAAATCTGAGAATATTCCCCATAACTTTATGCAAGAAACATTATTTCACAGTGTTACTGAGATTCTGGGGACTATGCAGTTTCTAGGAAGTGTACTGATTTGAAGACTCAGATAGATCTACCACATACACAGAACTCATAAAGACTGACAGATTTGCTGTGCTCAGAGGATGGCAGATAAGACACCCCAGAACCAGCTCTACAAGGTCAGCAAATGTCATCGAGTTCATAGTCCCAAATCTTGGCTATCCTTCATATTTCCTTCTCTGAGTCCCAGCCTAAATTAATGAGCAGATTCCTGAATGCCTAGGGGATTTCTACATCACTTTCTGCCTCTGCCTTGAGAAACGTCTCCTAGCCAATTTCTTCCATGCTGCCCATATGTCTCATGTCTGATCAAAGCCACTGTTTTCAGGGCCACGAGAAAAGAGATGAGAGTCGAGGTTACTAGTGTGTGTCTGTGTATGTGTGTGAAATTTTACCTACTATAAGACTTTGGAATAGAAAAACAGAACAAGAAACCAGTCCTAGCCAGTCCCAGCTCCCAGAGGGTGGCCATTGGCCCAGAGCTCTGCTATCCTCCCCAAGCCTCTCTTGCCTCCCCTTCCCTGGGGGAAGCATGCCAGGCTTCATCTCTGCTGCCTTGGTCTCTGTCCCCAGCGGTGGGCTCCACCCCACACATCACCCAGGAGGTCCTGAAGGATGGAAGCATGCAGCTGAGGTGCGCATCCCATGGGTGGTTCCCGAGGCCCCACGTGCTGTGGAGGGACGGAGGCGGAAGGGCTGTACCTTCGCTTTCTGAAGCCTTCCGTCAAGAAAGCCAGGGGCTGTTCCAGGTGGAGACGATCCTGCTGGTCACCAAAGCTCCGTGGTGAATGTGACCTGCTCCCTCAGCCTCCCTGGAGGCGAGGAGAAAGCTGCTAGGCTTCCTCTCTCAGGTTGGTGACTGCATGTCTTCCTCTGCTGTGGGAAGTGTCAAAACGGTTTTCCACTTACAGGAAGCTGTGTTTTTTGTTTGTTTGCTTGAGAGGTTTCATGTGCTCGGACGGCCCTGGGACTTGTGCTCCTCCTGCCTCCACTCGTGAGTGCTGGGATTCCTGGTCTCAGCCGCTGCTGCAGCTACTGTCCTCCCGTCCCTGTTCCTCTCCTGAATCTCCTCTTCCTCCTCCTCCTCCTCCTCCTCCTCCTCCTCCTCCTCCTCCTCCTCCCTCTCTTCCTCCTCCCCCAATTTTCCTCCTATTGTGTCCTTCTTTTCCTCCCCCTATTTCATTTTCTTCTCTTGGATGCGGTATTTTTAAATAAATCTTTTCAAAATGAATCAGTGTCGCCAGGCGTTGGTGGCGCAAGCCTTTAGTCCCAGCACTCAGGAGGCGGAGAGAAGAGAACTCCCCAAGCTCTTTCTCGGCTGTTTCCATAGTACCAAAGACAAACTGAAAAATCATTTTTCAGGGCAGAAGTCTGGCACTTATTTCTGGTTTATAGTTTAAACTGTAATTTCCAGTTTATATGCATTATTCACAGGTGTGCCCAGCCTCTTCCATTGCCTAGCTCCACACACGCATCTTAACTGAAAACTCTGTGTGGTTGGTTTCTCACACCTGTTGATGCTTCTCATGCTGAAATGCTTGCAAGGCCGCTTGCTGTCCCCTCAGACGTAAAATCCTTCATTAGCTCCCTTCTCCCTTTGAAGTTTACCAGACGCTCCCCCACCTGCTCCATCCCATCCTGATACACCCGCACAGCCCCTGAGAAAGGGGATCGATACCATCCCACGCCATCCTTCACACCCTGACAGGGTGCAAGCAGGAGAGCGTGCTAGCCTGTTCCCACCATGCCCACAGTGTGATCCAAGAGGCAATCACTACTAAGGAATCTATGGGATACAACCAGAGTGCAGAGAGTGGGGACAGCAAGCCAGGAGCCTTCAGAGCACAGCATAATCATTGCCTCAGGTACCTTCCATTATCACACAATTTACAGCCTAAGTCCAGGCTAAAAGGTCAATGGGGTTTTACAACAGACAGGCTAGTCTCACTTAAAGCAAAGGATTTTTTTATTGCAATGTGATGGGAGTTGTCTTTCTTTATAGATGTTTGTCTTATTGGTTGATGAATAAAACACTGATTGGCCAGGCAAGATGATAGGTGGGACTAGGAGACAAGGTGAATGCTGGGCATTGTAGGCAAAGAGCAGTTGTATGTAGCACACAAAGGACTAAGAGGTCCAGCCCCTTCTCCGGTAAGATAAGACCACATGGAAATACATAGATTAATATTAATGGGTTAATATGCAAGACAGAGCGAGCCAATAAGAGGCCCTAGTCACCGGCCAACAGATATATAATTAACATAAATCTCTGATTGTTCATTTGGGGCTGACATATCTGTGGGACTAGGCTGGCAGGAAGAACAATCCATAACAGCAGCGGTGGTGTACTCTTGGAAGTGTGAGAAAGGGCAGGGAAATCATGAAAACATATTCCTCATGAAGCTGTATTTACCCTGATGTGCAACCCAACAAATCTTTATGTCAGATGAGGATTTGGAATCCACCAAGGCATGTTTGCAAACTCACCTTGTGACTTAACCCTTCTATACAGAATAGAGGATCCAGGTCTAGAAATGTGGCAGGCTTTCACCTGAGCCCTGCAGGGAAGCAGAAGCAGGGTGAAGAGGTCTCTGGGCAGAGAGAAGCTCAGGGAATGTGCCATCTTTCCTAGGTTGGGGAAGAGCGTGGTCCAGAGGGAGGTCCTGCAAACATTGGGGAAGAGATGACAAGGAGACTGTCAAGGTAAGAGGGCCATGGCATGTTCCTGTTCAGAATGACAGAAAGAGTCAAGAAAGTTGTACTTTGGCTGGAGGGATGGCTGCATACTACTCCAGGGGATCTGAGTTCAATTCCCAGAACTCATGCCTGGAAGCTCACAACTGCCTGTAACTACAGCTCCATGGATCTCATGACCTCTTCTGGACTCCAAGGACACTTGTGCTCATGTGCACAACACACACACACACACACACACACACACACACACACACACACACCCCAGAGAGAGAGAGAGAGAGAGAGAGAGAGAGAGAGAGAGAGAGAGCATGTACAGCACAGACACATAATTAAAAATAAAGTAATTCTTGAAAACTGAAGAAAGAGACTAGTTTAGGTCCTTGAATACTACATCTAAGATTGATCATCCACAAGCAGGTCATAAGAGACATACAAAAATAAAACAAGAACAGACTGACATTTTCTAACAAAACTGGATATTCACAATGCTGACTTAAAAATGAAAACTAAGCTTTGAGGAGAAATCATTTGAACAAAATGATTCCCTCATAAATGGAGATGTCGACTAAGATTGGGTAACTTTCAGCACTTGCCAAGAGATGATAACTTACAGTAGAGTATGAAAATGCAAACTTGGGGGTCTGGAGAGATGGCTAGGTGGTTAGGGGCACTGGCTGCTCTTGCTGAGGACCAGGGTTTAGCTCCCAGTACCCACATGGCAGCTCACACTGCCTGTAACTCAGGTTCTGGGCATCTGACATCCCCTTCTATCCTCCACAGACTCTGCACACACGTGGTGCACACACATGCATTTGGACAAAGCACCCATACACATGAAATACATTTTAAATGCAAATCTATTGCGAGTTGACAGAGCCCTCTTTTGGTTGTCATTCTGTTTTTTATTTGAGACACAGCCTTGTGAAGTTCATGTAACTGAGGCAGTACGAATTCTGTCAGAAGTCGACTTCATGGAGAACATAGAGGGAGAAGAATGCTTGGCTTTAGTCTCTAATCCAATTAACCATGTGAGTGACCCTCAGACCTGATTGCCTCTCCTGGTAATGTAGGAGGCAGTTTACTGTGAGAAGTCTCCAAACTGCTTTACAGTTGCTTACTTTACGGCTCTGCCCAATGCTAAGTCCCTTGGGCTTTTATTTCCACTCTTGAAGTAACAGAAGAGCTGGAGGTGACTGCAGCTTCCTCCTAGACTCCTCTGGGGGAAACTCAAGCCAGAGCCTGGGGGGAAACCCTGTGTGTCCCCCATGCAAAGAATATCTCTGAAAACTGACACAGCCACACCGTTGAGTGTGCAGGTCACCAGGCCAGGCTTCAGATCACTGAGGATCCCAGGAGCTTCCAGGAACCCACAGCTCAGTCCAAATGGTGAGTGAGGAGTTTGTGACTGTGAGAAAGTCTGTCCAAGGGAGGTGTGGGCCTCAAAAAGGGGGTATTGAAGTCAAGAGAATGTCGTGAGAAATGGCCCCTTTATTGGGAAATAAGTACGTAAATGAACAAATAGAAGAATAAATAAATAAATAAGAGTGAAGACAGACTGGATGTGGGGATAATCCACTTCCTCCTGTGATTCCAGTGCCTTACACTGAACTCAGGGAATCCAGCTCTGACATCCACTGTGAGACCATGGTCCCACGGAAAGGTGAGAGAGTGCCACTCCCTGCGCACAGAAAATGCTTGGCAGTTTCCCATGCCCATGAGGGAAATGTTGGCCTTCAGAATAAAGAGAGGACATGAAAGGCCTTGAGGAGTTGTGGGGTTGGTGGGTTTTGTCTTAAGAGTTTTGTGGGAGACACAGTTAGAAACCTGTAGATATTGCTAAGTCTTTGAACTTTTCCTGAGAACCTCCAACTTTTGCCCTCCTACAGGTGAACTCGGCCTTGACCTTCCCTCAGGAGATGAAGGGCTCTCCCACCTTCCCTCCAGATGGCTGTCTCCTCCCTCTGCTCCTCCTGGTGTCCAACACACTCTTGGGAGGTCAGTGCTCTGCCTCCTGCTCTGTATTTATTTTCTTGTTTTTAATGGCTTCTCTCAAGTAAATATAATCATTTGTCCAAGAAAATATCCTCCCCCATCCTTTGGGTAGGTTTTATAAATCTCAGAACTGTGACATTTACCTAAACCTTCACTGAGTGTGGGTGAGTTTAGCCTGTTATGGGTTCCTGTGTCTGTTGAGATAGCCTTCCTGAGGTTCACAGGGTGTGTCAGTTTCCTCCTTGTTGTGGCCAGCTACCAGACAAGAGGTAGTTTCAATGGGAGGTGTTCAGTTTGGCTTATGGCTTGAGGGTTTGGGCCACTGTGTCAGGGAAGGCGTGCATTGGGGGTTCTGTGTGCAAAGGAGAACAAGAATTTGGATTCAGAATTCTTGGTTGTGATGTTGACTAAATCATTTATTCTCTGGGGGATATTGGCCCCTCCTTTATAAAGCAAAAGCACCCTCTAGATGAAGTTCCCAGAATCCAAAGAGAACTCAGAAAGGAGATCATGTGAATGGCACAGTTGGGTATTATTTCCTGAATCTGATGTCAGGTGGTAAATATAAAAATCCAGATGAAACCTAGGGCTGTGCATGCTAGACATCTGGTCTACCTTCAAACACATGCTAGACAATTGGTTGACCATCAAATACTAATGTCCAAAAATGCTCATTCAAAATTCTGTAAATTTTCATGTAAAAACCCTTGGGAGGGGTCTATGTATGGATGGGTGGATGTATTCATGTGTATATTCTTGCATGTGTATTTGTGTGTATGTGTGTGCATGTGTGCGTGTGTGTGTGTGTGTGTGTGTGTGTGTGTGTGTGTGTGTATGTGTGTGTGTGTGTGTGTGTGCAAGTTTATTATAGGATTGTTTATAGCAATAAGGTGGAAGTGCTATAAATGTTACCCATTAGGAGAATCTTGACCATAATGGTATAGATTGTTAAAAATTAAATAAATAGGGTATAACTAACCATATGTACTAAAATAGTTGGAAGCCCTCCATTGCCAAAACTGATGCATGATTGCATTCATGTGAAACCATGATTCAACACTGCATTGTGGCTTCACCCAAAGTGAAATAGTCTTTCTAAATTGTACATATATGTACACTGACACCGGTATTAGGTAGATGAGAACATACATCCTCTGAGTCACATTTGGAAGCAATGTGGAGCTGAAAAGAGCCTCCCCCAATCTAGCAATGGCTGCTGGAGCATCACTCTCTCTGGGGTAATGGCCAGGGCTGTCATCTCTTTCTCTCTCTCTCTCTCTCTCTCTCTCTCTCTCTCTCTCTCTCTCTCTCTCTCTCTCTGCTGTTTTTGTGATCTTGGCTATGTGGGCATACTTGAAGAATGTCCATTTCCTAACCCTTACAATGAGATAAGGCCATGTATTTCAATAGATTCAAAATACTGCAGTAGCTGACATTCTGAATAAGTACTGATATGATCGAAGTCCCAAGAACACACACACACACACACACACACACACACACACACACACACACACACACGCATGCACACACACACACAGAGATAACTATTTGTACACATTTATATAACTATTAAAATTTAATACTTTGAGTCAGGGTTTCTCTGTGTAGCTCTGTCTTAGAACTCACTCTGCAGACCAGGCTGGCCTCTAATTCACAGAGATATACCTGCCTCTGCCTCCTGAGTGTTGGGATTAAAGGTGTGTGCCACCACCACCCAGCTCAAAGTTTAACATTTTTAAAAAGTAATACAAAGAGAAATATGTCTGGTTCCCTAAATATGAAAAGTCAGGATTGTGTGTTTGAAGTCTCATGTCTCTAACTTGCTTCCATAATCTGTCTCTGGTCCCAGAAAAGTCTTTGTTTTCTGTGAAGGGACAAACTGAGCCCATCACGGTCCTGCTTGGGGCTAAGGCCACTCTGCCCTGCCAGCTGTCTCCTGCACAGAGTGGGACATCTCCCATGCACATCCGCTGGTACCGTGCCCGCCTCACCCCTGCTGTGCTGGTGTTCCACGATGGACAGGAGCAAGGAGATGTGCAGATGCCGGAGTACCGAGGAAGAACCCGGCTGGTGAGAGATGCCATCGCCACGGGAGATGTGACTCTGCAGATACAGCAAGTCCAGGCTTCTGACGATGGTCTGTATCACTGTCAAGTTACACATGGCTTCACCTCCCAAGAGGCTGTGATTGAGCTCTGTGTCAAAGGTATGTGAGCTCCGCACAGGGTGCTGGTTGTAATAAAAGATAGACAGCAAACTGTCCATAAACCTCCTTATGACCATCCTTGAGCTGCCTGTGATCCTGGATGTGTTTATGTATCTGTGGGTCATCACTGCAGTGTGCAGTGAGAGTCAGACTATGAGGCATGACTGCAGTGTGCAGTGAGAGTCAGACTGTGGGACATCAGTGCAGTGTGCAGGGAGAGTCAGACTGTGAGGTATGACTGCAGTGTGCTGTGAGAGTCAGACTGTGGGACATGACTGCAGTGTGCAGTGAGAGTCAGACTGTGGGACATCACTGCAGTGTGCAGTGAGAGTCACACTGTGAGGCATGACTGCAGTGTGCAGTGAGAGTCAGACTGTGGGACATCAGTGCAGTGTGCAGGGAGAGTCAGACTGTGAGGTATGACTGCAGTGTGCTGTGAGAGTCAGACTGTGGGACATCAGTGCAGTGTGCAGTGAGAGTCAGACTGTGGGACATCACTGCAGTGTGCAGTGAGAGTCAGACTGTGGGACATCACTGCAGTGTGCAGTGAGAGTCAGACTGTGAGGCATGACTGCAGTATGCAGTGAGAGTCAGACTGTGGGTCATCACTGCAGTGTGCAGTGGGAGTCAGACTGTGAGGCATGACTGCAGTGTGCAGTGAGAGTCAGACTGTGGGACATCACTGCAGTATGCAGTGAGAGTCAGACTGTGGGACATGACTGCAGTATGCAGTGAGAGTCAGACGGTGAGGCATGACTGCAGTGTGCAGTGAGCGTCAGACTGTGAGGCATGACTGCAGTGTGCAGTGAGAGTCAGACTGTGGGACATCAGTGCAGTTTCCAGTGAGAGTCAGACTGTGGGACATCAGTGCAGTTTCCAGTGAGAGTCAGACTGTGGGACATCACTGCAGTGTGCTGTGAGAGCCAGACTGTGTGACATCACTGCAGTGTGCAGTGAGAGTCAGACTGTGGGACATGACTGCAGTGTGCAGTGAGAGTCACACTGTGAGGCATGACTGCAGTGTGCAGTGAGAGTCAGACTGTGGGACATCACTGCAGTTTCCAGTGAGAGTCAGACTGTGGGACATGACTGCAGTTTCCAGTGAGAGTCAGACTGTGGGACATCACTGCAGTGTGCAGTGAGAGGAAGATTGTCTGCCATCAGAGATTAACATAACAGACTTAAAACTAAGGGGTGTTTGTGTGCCTCTGAGTGTGTGTGTGTGTGTGTGGTGTGTGTGTGTGTGCCTGTTTGTGTCTGAGTGTGTCTGAGTGTGTGTGTGTGTGTGTGTGTGTGTGTGTGTGTGTGTGTGTGTGTGTGTGTGTGTCTGTGTGTGTGTGTGTGTGTGTGTGTCTGTGTGTGTGTCTGAGTGTGTGCCTGTGTGTGTGGTGTGTGTGTGTGTGTGTATAATTGTGTACATATGAAGGCAGGGGTCACACTCAGGTCATTGTGTGTGACAGGGCTCTCATTGGACAACTCAGCTAGGCTGGGAGATGAGTGAGCCCAGCACCCCACCTGTCTCTGGTCCAGAGCTGGTGCCACCACACCCAGGTTTTCATTTGGATTTGAGGAAGTGAATTCGGGTCCTCATGGCTGCACAACAAGAACTCTGATGCATTTGACAAACCCTCTGAACCTTTTTCCATATCCTACAAGATCCCAGACAGTATATTCAGTAGTAACTCTGACATTAACGTTCAGTAAATCCAGACAGAAAATACAATCAGACCCATTTTCAAGTTTTAACTGAAATCTCCCAAGAACAATGCCTCAGCTTTCCGAGTCTAAGCGCATGCAACAACAGTGAGCTAAGATCAAACTGAGTCTGGGGCAGCCTCAGCTGAACTCTGAGTTCCAGGCTGCCCTTCAGTATAGTAAGTTCCCCTTCCCTCATGCACTGTGGCCTCCAGGAATCACAGGCCTCAAGCAGATGTCTTCTCTCCTCAGGGTTAGGCTCTTCCCCTCTCAGGGCCTGAGAACAATGGGATCTGAGTGTCCTGTTCCTCAAGTGGCTGGTTCCCAAAACCCAGGGTGCAATGGAGAAACAATGCTGGGGACACTCTTCTGTCCTCCTCTGAGTCACAGACCCAAGACAGAGCCGGGCTCTTCCACGTGGAAACGTCTCTTTTGGTCACGGATAGAGCTGTGGGCAATGTGACCTGCTCCATCCAAAATCCCCTCCATGACCAGGAGGAAGTGAAGGCCATCTTTCTCCCAGGTCAGTGAGGACCAAACTCCCAGGCAGGGGAACGAGAGGGGTGGGGGCTGAGAGGAGCTGCCTCTGTCAGGTTTCTGGCTGTCTCTGTCTGCACCCTGTCAGAGCCCTTCTTCCCCAGGACTTTCCCTTGGAAAGTAGCTCTGGCTTGCCTGCTCCCCATACTACTGGTCCTGTTTGGTGGGACCAGCCTTGCTGGCTGGAAAGAGCACCAAGCTAAAAGGCGAGAGGTGGAGAAAAAGTCAGAACAGCAGGAAATGTCTCAGAAGAAGGAGGAGATGAAAATCGCACTGAAGAAAAGAGGTATAGACAGGGGGAACCACAGAATGAGTCAGAGGGCTATAGAAAAGCTGGGGGACTCAAAGGAGCTCGAAAGGCACAGAGGGAGGGGGCTTGGGAGTGCTCCACAGAGCCATAGTCATTGCAGAGGACCAGAGGGCCTGGGGAGTGGACCTCAGGCCAGTGAAGTGCAGCCTCAAACCACAGCCCAGGCCTTCACACCCTGCTCTTCAGTCCCATGTGCCCACACCCCACCCTTCTTCCAGAGGGTGCTGCTGCTGTTTCTTACCCTATGAATCTGTCAAGAGCCTGCTTGAGAGGAAGCCCTCACCCCAGGGCACCTTATCAGTTTCCCATGGCCATATGCACATGTTTATCCCCTACAGGAAAGCCAACCCCAATTCATTTAGTTACTCTCCAGGCCCAGGGTGGCTGAGACCCAGTGTGATGGATGGTGCACCTTCCCTTTCTTTAGATGACCTCCAGGCCGCGCTGGGTAAGTGCAGCTTCTTCTCCCTTCATCTTTCCAGCCACTAGGCCACTCATGGGTGTTATTTCTTTCAGATCAATGGAAGGCTCTGTACAGAGAAGGTAAAAGACCAGGTGTCCTGCACCCCCATGCCCTGATGCCAACTCCCCCTCAGTACCCTCATGGGGTGGGGATGAGGGACTAAAATGTTTAATGATGACTGGTGTGGAGACCTGAGAGGGAAAGGGGGAAGTGAGGGCACAGGTCAGTCCTCAACTGTCCCTGGTATGTTCTGTTGCAGATTGGAAGAAAGCCCTGCTGTTCCCTGGTAAGTGACACATGGGCATTAAATCTTGCCAGCAACTCTGAAACAATGGCATATTACCTGGAAACTTAAACACATGTGTGCTCACACATGCACACTTTAATGGCTGTCAACTTACAAGGAAAAAAACAAAACAAAAACTTTTTTTGAGTCAGGACCTCCCACTACCGAGGCTGGATCATCACGTGCTGTGTAGCTAAGGCTGCGTGTGAATTCCGAGGCCTCCTGCCTCACCTCCCAAATGCTAGGATTTCAGGTGTGCATCATTTGTGCTGGGGGTTCAGACAATCCATTCTTTTCTGTAGCTAAGAAAAAAGGAGAGAGAACTATTTACTTATTGTGTGCATGTGTTTATGTGATGTGTGTATGAGTGTGTGTATAAGCATGTGTGATGCGTGTAAATGTGTGATAGACAGAGTGTGTATAACGTGTGTGCATATGTGTGAGTGTGTGCATGTGATGTGTGTGAGTGTGTATACATGTGTGTGTGGTGTGTGCATGAGTGTGTGATGTGTGTGTGAGTGTCTGCATGTGTGTATGTGTGTGTGTGTGGTATGTGTGTGAGTGTGTGCATGTGTGTATGTGTGTGTGGTGTGTGTGTACATGTGTGTATGTGAGTGTGTGATATTTGTGTGAGTGTGTGCATGTGTGCAAGTATGTATGTGATGTGTGTATGATGTGTGTGACTGAGTGGTGTGTGATGTGTGAGTGTACTGTGATGTGTGTCTGTGTCTGTGTGTGTGTGATGTGGAGTTCACAAACACACTAGGTCATTCCTTGATCCCGTCGGTGCAATTCCATACATCAGACACTGTGCCACACATAGGTGGCACAGCTGTCATCTCTGACCCTGTAGAAGTTAAAAGTCCCCAAAGAACATCAGCAAGAAACCAGGCTGTTCCAGGCAGCCTGAGTGCTGGGAGAATCTGACAGACAGGTGGACCTCCAGGGTGACAGACAGGTGGGCCTCCAGGGTGACAGACAGTTGGGCCTCCAGGGTGACAGACAGTTGGGCCTCCAGAGAGACAGACAGGTGGGCCTCCAGGGTGACAGACAGGTGGGCCTCCAGGGTGACAGACAGTTGGGCCTCCAGGGTGACAGACAGTTGGGCCTCCAGAGAGACAGACAGGTGGGCCTCCAGAGTGACAGACAGGTGGGCCTCCAGGGTGACAGACAGGTGGGCCTCCAGGGTGACAGACAGGTGAGCCTCCAGGGTGACAGACAGGTGAGCCTCCAGGGTGACAGACAGGTGGGCCTCCAGAGTAACAGACAGGTGGGCCTCCAGAGTGACAGACAGGTGAGCCTCCAGGGTGACAGACAGGTGAGCCTCCCGAGTGACAGACAGGTGGGCCTCCAAAGTGACAGACAGGTGGACCTCCAGAGTGACAGACAGGTGGACCTCCAGAGTGACAGACAGGTGAGCCTCCAGGGTGACAGACAGGTGAGCCTCCCGAGTGATAGACAGATGGGCCTCCAAAGTGACAGACAGGTGGACCTCCAGAGTGACAGACAGGTGGACCTCCAGGGTGACAGACAGTTGGGCCTCCAGGGTGACACACAGGGGGACCTCCAGAGTGACAGACAGGTGGGCCTCCAGGGTGACAGACAGGTGGGCCTCCAGGGTGACAGACAGTTGGACCTCCAGGGTGACAGACAGTTGGGCCTCCAGAGTGACAGACAGGTGGACCTCCAGGGTGACAGTCAGGTGAGCCTCCAGGGTGACAGACAGGTGGACCTCCAGAGTGACAGACAGGTGGGCCTCCAGGGTGACAGACAGGTGGACCTCCAGAGTGACAGACAGGTGAGCCTCCAGGGTGACAGACAGGTGGACCTCCAGAGTGACAGACAGGTGAGCCTCCAGGGTGACAGACAGGTGGGCCTCCAGGGTGACAGACAGGTGGACCTCCAGAGTGACAGACAGGTGGGCCTCCAGGGTGACAGACAGGTGGACCTCCAGAGTGACAGACAGGTGAGCCTCCAGGGTGACAGACAGGTGGGCCTCCAGGGTGACAGACAGGTGAGCCTCCAGGGTGACAGACAGGTGGGCCTCCAGGGTGACAGACAGGTGAGCCTCCAGAGTGACAGACAGGTGAGCCTCCAGGGTGACAGACAGTTGGGCCTCCAGGGTGACAGACAGGTGGGCCTCCAGGGTGACAGACAGGTGGGCCTCCAGGGTGACAGACAGGTGAGCCTCCAGGGTGACAGACAGTTGGGCCTCCAGGGTGACAGACAGTTGGGCCTCCAGGGTGACAGACAGTTGGGCCTCCAGGGTGACAGACAGGTGAGCCTCCAGAGTGACAGACAGGTGGGCCTCCAGGGTGACAAACATTTCTGTAAGCAGCTTCTGCTGAGACTCTAACAATTTGTTCTGAGATATTCCAACTGGAGTTGCGAGACTCCTCAGGGGCTGGGAGACTCCTCAGGGGCTGGGAGACTCCTCAGTAGCAACATCTACTCTTGCAAAGAACCAAGTTCAGCTCCCATGGCTATATACTGTGGCTCACAGCCATCGGTCACTCCAGTCCTGGGGGATCCAGCGACCTCTTCTGGCCTCTGCCGGCACTGCACTCATGTAGTGCACATACATACATACATGCAAACACTCAACACATAAAATAAAATTTAAAAACAAATATTGTTAAAAATGTCCTGTGAGCCGAGTGTTGGTTGCGCACGCCTTTAATCCCAGCACTCGGGAGGCAGAAGCAGGTGGATCTCTGTGAGTTCAAGGCCATCCTGGTCTCCAGATCGAGTGCCAGGATAGGCTGCAAAGCTACACAGAGAAACCCTGTCACGAAAAACCAAAAAAAAAAAAAAAACCATCCTGTGGTTCTGAAGAAGGGAGCTAAGCACTGAGGATAGGGTCAGCATTCTCCTTCACTGCAGGGGAGGAGGGTCAGCCATTCTCCTTCACTGCAGGGCAGATGGGGGCAGGATTGGCTATTTTCCTTCCCTGCACGGTGCAGAGGACCAGCATTTCCAGCTGTTCCCTGACACCTGTCCTCATGGCTGTGTATATCAGATGTTAAATTTCTTTGTGGAGGGAGCGTCAATGAGAGGACACAATGCTGTGTCTGTTAGGAAATGAAAGTCCTCACCTCTCCTCCTCCTGGGGCTATGGGCATGGACATATCTAGCTTCTCAATAAAACCTGAGGCCCAACAGCTGCTGCATCTGAGCAAGAGGGGCTCAGCACCCACACCTACCCTCACCCCTACCCCATCCTCATCCCCACTCCCACCCCACCCCATCCTCCTCCCTATGCCCACCCCTACCCCATCATCATCTGTAGGGAGACACTGTAGCCCAGCCTCTTAGTAGCCCGGACAGGTGTGCCGGGACACGCCCATGAGGGCGTGGTCAGGGGAGGTCTATAGGTGACGCTGGAAACATTACGATTGTGACTTTGTCTCCTCCTCCTTCCTCTTCCTCCTCCTCCTCCGCAGCTCCTGTGAGGATAAAGCATGAAGTGACTCACCAGGACAAACCTGGCCCAGAAACAGAAGAGAGCAGCAGAGAGGAGACAGCACATCCATCCCTCAGCAGCCCACAAGAAGATCACCACGTCATCACGCTGTACCAAGAAGGCTTCTCGTTGGGGAGATATTACTGGGAGGTGGATGTAGGGGACACTGAGGAGTGGACACTCTGTTTACGAGCTGTCCACTCAGGATGTGCCATCCAGAGAATCTCTGAGGAAACTCAGAGTCCTGGAGAAGAAGGGAGATGAATACAGGGCTCTTGCCTTCTGTTCCCAAGCCGTTTCTCTGGAACTGCTGGAGACTCGGCCACTCAAGATTGCAATCTTCTTGGACCAGGAGGACAATGACCTTTCTTTCTACAATATGACTGATGAGACCCACATCTTCTCCTTCGCCCAGGCCAGATTCTTGGGATCACTCTATCCTTACTTCACGCGTCATCCCGTGGGCCTCTCTCCATCACACAGTCCCAAGTGATGTGCACAAAGAACTCCGTGGGTACTTCAGTGTGTCATCTGTAAACTCCAGGACTCTGGTCCTCCTGGCAGTCACAGGGACCTCTGCTGGGAGGCCTCTTACCTGAGACTCCATGAGCCTCTATGGCCAGTTTCTGGACCTCAAGTTTCTGAGACTACCAGCAGAAAAGACAGATTCTGCCATGTGTGCTGTTATGATTATTAATAGTCTTCCTTTTTATACAAATCTGTTTAATCATTCCTAAAATAAATGAATCCATGGCTTCCTGAATCTGACAGCACATTTGCTCCCTGCTTATATACCAATGGCATCATCATCATCATTATTGTTATAATTTAGGGCATCATAGGGCCATTCTTGTGCAAGTGTGTAGTGTACTCTGGGTACATTCACCCGGTGTTATTCTTTGTCTATATCTAACTTCCTACAGACCAGCAATGTGCTGATTAGGTCTTTGTCAATTTGACTCAAGCTAGAGTCATCTGGGAAGAGAAATCCTCAGGTGAGGAACTGCCCCCATCAGATTGGCCTGTAGGTAAGTCTGTAAGGCATTTTCTAGAAGGATGGTTGATGTGGGAAGACCCAGCCCACTCTAGATGGTTCCACCCCTGGTCCGGTGGTCCTGGGGCATATACGAAAGCAAACCGAGCAAGCCTTGAGGAGCAAGCTGGTATGTAAAGTTCCACAACAGTTCCTTGTAGCCTCTGCATCAGCTCCTGCCTCCCGGCTCCTGTCCTGAGTTCCGGCCCTGACTTCCCTCAGTGATGGAGTGTGATCTGTGAGTCTCTCCTCTCCAAGTTGCTCTTGGTCATTGTCATTGCTGTGAAGAGATGCCGTGACCAGGCAACTCTTTATGAAAGAAAGCATTTAACCGGGGGCTGCCTTACAGTTTCAGAGGCTTAGTCATGGCAGAGAGCATGGCAGCCACCTTGGTGCTGGAGAAGCAGCTGAGAGATACATCCTGGTCTGCAAGCCTCAAGAGGGAGACCTCACAGCCCATCCCAGTGACACACTTCCCCCAACAAGGTGCCACTTCCTGGTGACTAAGCATTGAAGTTCATGTGCCTATGGGGGACATTCTTATTCTAACCACCAGAGTCTTTACCACAGCAACACAGAAGCAAACCGGGACAACCAGATATTGGGGTTTCATTTCTTTTTTTTTTTTCAAGACAGGGTTTCTCTATGTAACTTGGCTGTCCTGCAACCCACTCTGTAAACCAGGCTGTTCTCTAATTCACAGAGATGCACCATCATCCGGACCATATCCAGTTTTCTTAACTGAATTACTATGAAATGACCCGAGAAAGGCAAACCTTGGCATTGTAAAATTATAGCAACTAAAATACTAGACTGAACATAAGTAAAATGACACTGTGATCTTACTCCATAAGTTTTTAATGCTATATCTGTGCATTTTTCTTAAAGAATTAGCAATAAACAACACAATCCCACAATGACACAGTTTCTTTAACAAAGCCATACCTACTCCAACAAGGCCACACCTCCTAAAAGTACAACTCCCTATGAGATTATGGGGGTCAATTACCACATTCTACCCCCTGGGTCCCATAAGCCTGTAACAATATCAAAATGCAATTAGTCCAACTTCAAAAGTCCCCAAAGTCTATCACTATCTCAACCATGTTTTAAAGTTCAAAGTCTCTTCTGAGACTCATGCAATCTCTTAACTGTAACCCCCTATAAAATCAAAGTGAAAAAGCAGATCCCATACTTCTAACATATAATGGCACAGGATACACATTGTGATTCCAAAACATAGGGAAAGGAGCACAGTGAGGAAAAACAAGACCAAAGCAAGATTGAAAACCACCTGGGCAAACTCCAAACTCTGCATCTCCATGTCTGATGTCAAAGGCCCCTCAGATCTCCAAATCCTTTCAATGTTGTTGACTGCAAGAGACTTCTTTTTCTTGGGCTGGTTTCACTCCCTCTTAGCAGCTTCCCTGGGAAGTAACCATGGCTCTGGCCTCTAAAATATCTTGGGGTCTCCAAGGCAATGCAGGCTTCACAGTTCACGAAAAGGCTGCAATAGGCCTCCATGCAGAGAAAACCCTGACACATACCTGGCTTCAGTTGCTTTCCTTAGTAAAGGAGGAATATTCCAAAACCTATGTTTTCTATCATAATTCTAAAGCCAGAACCACAAGGCTGAAGCAGCCAAGTTCTGCTGCCTGCTAGGGCTGGAACATGGCCACTCACTCAATTACATCTTCATCAGCTTTCTGTTTTGATGGTCTCCTTCGATGCCTAAAAGTCACTGTCCTGCAACTGGATCTGTAGACCAGGCTGGCCCCAAATTCAGAGGTCCTCTGCGTGCCCAGTGCTGGGATTAAAGGTGTGTGCCACCTCATCCAGCTCTAAGTTTTTCTTTAACTCCTTTGCACAAGTAGGAAACTTAGCTGGCTGGGACCTTTCTCTAAGGTCATCACGCCCTTTATTCCATTTCTTAACCCATTTAGCTCCTTGAACACAGAATTTAGCTCTGTTCTACTTCCTGGTGCCTTTTTTCTCTTCAGTCTGTACATTCTGTATTTTTCATTGCTCAGCTTGCTACTTTTTTGTTTTTTGTTTTGGTTTGGTTTTTGTTTTTCGAGACAGGGTTTCTCTGTGGCTTTTAGAGGCTGCCCTGGAACTAGCTCTTGTAGACCAGGCTGGTCTCAAACTCACAGAGATCCACCTGCCTCAGGGACTAAAGGTGTGTGCCACCAACACCCGGTTCAGATTGCTACTTTTTATTATAAGTCTTCATTAGTGTTAACACTTATAACCACATGACAGTCTATCCAAGGGAATTAATCCTAACTCATCACTTTAGCCTCAGGCAGACTTTTCAGCCAAGGGTAAAAAGCAGCCACATTCTTCCCCAAAATATCACAACAATCTGTAGGCCTCATATTAATATTCTTCTCCTCTGTAATCTCTTGAACCAGGCCCACACAATTCACCAAATCACACTCAGCACCACAGTCTTCCATGTTCCTACTAGCGTGCCCACTAAGTAACCCTTAAAGCATGACTGCTTTTCTAATCCACATTCCCAAGGTCCACGTTCCTCCAAACCAAAGCATGGTCAGGTCTATCACAGAAATACCCCAGTCTCTGGTACCAACTTCTGTCTTAGTTAATGTTTCTATTGCAGCCAAGAGACACCATTACTGCTGAAGGGATGAGCCCCCAATCCTACCCCCCTCTCCCACTCCCTGCTTTAGCAGTCATGACAAGCTGCAGAAAAGACATGTAGGCCCCTGATACAGCACATGTCTGACCTTGCTGGGCCTGCCCTAGTCACTAGGAAGTCAGATACCTGCCTCGTGGCAAGGAACCAATCAGAAGTTACCTGCCAGGGCTGTGTTTTATGGCTCTGGGTGTGCTTTAAGGTACTAGTGGCACAGCAATGACATGAAGAGCATATCAACCTCCCTGGGAGGGCCTATAGGCCATAGCAACCACTTGACCAATCAACACAGGACAGGTCGTCCAAGCCCGGAAGCACACCAATTATGAGACTGTTGCTTACCTCTAGACACTCCCTTTACATAGCCCAATAATTTTCCCACCTCTTGGTTCTTCAAGGCTTTCTCCCACCATCTGCCTCCATGAACGGACAAAGAGCCAGAGTTAATGCAGTTAGCTCATTAAACAACAATAAAAGACTCTTTGCTTTTGCATCAGAACAGGTCTCTTGGGGGGTTCAGAATTTGGGCACAATACTACAGCAACTCTTATAGAGGAAAAGACTTTTAATTGGGGTGGCCTACATGTTCAGAGGTTTAGTCCATGACCATCATGGTGGAACACAGTAGGGTACAGGCAGACATGGTGCTGGAGAAGGTGGTAAGAGTCTTCAATCTTGACCTGCAGGCAACAGGAAGTGAACTGAGTCACTGGGTGTGGCTTGAGCATATATGAGAACTCAAAGCCACCTCCACAGTGACATACTTCCTCCAACAAGGCCATACCACATAATAGTGCCTGAAGATGGCGGTTTCGGTCCTGCCTGGTCCCACAGCCACTTAGTCCCAAATAAACACACAGAGACTTATAATAATTTATAAACTGTTGGCTGATGGCTAAGTCTTCTTACTGGCTAGCTCTCTGTTAATTATTAACCCATTTCTTTTTTTTTTTCTTGCTGCAAACTACATGAGGCTTTATTGTTGTTTAATGAGCTAACCCCATGTTAGCTCAGGTCTTTCACCCATCCGCCATGGCGGATGGCTAGCAAAGAAAGCTTGAACCAGCTGCAGAGAGATCTTACACTGTAGGGCAGCGTAAGGGGAGTGTCTAGGGGTACACACAGGCTCAGGATTGGTGTTCCTCCAGGGCCCATATGCTCTCCCAGGGTGGCTGGTATGCTCTGCGCGTCATTGCTGTGCACTTGACTGTAAAGCACACTGAGAGCGGTAAAGCATAGCGCCACCAGCTAACTTCTCATTGGTTCCTTGTCACGAGGCAGGCACCTAACCTCTTAGTGACCAAGGCAAGGTCATAGCGAGCACGTGTTACTGTCATGGCTGCCGAAAGGGGCAGCTGGTCCCTTCATTCCCCCATTTTCTTTTTTGGAAATTCCAATTATGGAATTATTATCTTTCTAGCACCCCCATCAGGGAGTGAGAGATATTGGCATCCCCATGCAAGGGAGTTCCTTCTGACTTAGCATTTTAACCAAGGAAAATGGACGATGTATTCTTTCCCATGCTACTTCCTGCTGACTTTGGGACGAAGTATTAACCCATTTCTATTAATCTATGTATTGCCACGAAGCTGTGGCTTACCCGTAATCTGTCATGTTACTCTGTCAGCAACATGGTGTGGGCCTCTCTCCCTTCCTCTCCCAAGCCTTCTCCTGGTCTGGTAGCCCCATCTATGCTTTCTGTCTGGCTATTGAAACATCAGTGTTTTATTCATCAACCAATAAGAGAAACATATATACAGAAGGAGCTCCCCCATCAAATGCCGCTCCCTATGAGCTTGTGGGAACCAACTACATTCACACTAACATGAAGTCCATTACTGAAGCAGGTCAGGACAGGAACTCACACAGGGCAGAAACCTGACAGCAGGAACTGATGCAGGGACCATTGGGGGGGTGCTCCTCATGGCTTTCTCAGGCTGCCTTCTTATAGAACCCAGGACCACCAGCCCAGCGATGGCACCTCCCACTTTCAGGTATCAATCACTAATTAAGAAAATGCCCTACAGTCTTGCCTGTAGCTCAGTCTTATGGAAGCATTTTCTCAATTGAATTTCCCCCCTCTCTGATGACTTAGCTATGTCAGGTTGACACAAAACCATCCAGGACAGCAGGCATTGTGGCAGCAGATGGGCTCAGACCCACCAGACAAAAAGCAGGTGAGGGGAAGGAGGCTTCTGGGGCCAGGCTGGGGCCAGGGACTGACAGGGAACACAGGTCTACAGGATCCAGAGCCAGGAGGAGCCAGGTGCTGGGATACTCTGGCAATGGAGGAAGTCGAGCCATGGAGACAGGGAAAGCTCCTTCCTTCAGGCTTATCACCTCACCCCAGCTCAGGAGTCCTGCAGAGGTGTTTGCAGACCTAACTCTGATGTGGTTTCTCTCCCTCCTTCAGGCCTCTCCTGACAGCAAGGCAATGAGCAGAGAGAACCCTAAGTCAACACTGCTTCAGAGCACACACTCTTCAGTAAGTGCAGGGAACAAGTCTCAGTGCAAACCTCCAGGCCAGGCCCTGGGATCTGCACCTTCCCGGTGTTTCTGTCTGGTGCCCATTAACCCCATTCCCACATGGTAGGGAAAGCAGATCTGTCTCTGAGGGAAGACTGACGGGTGTTACTGAAGCCCAGACTGCCCTATAAAAGAGAATAAAATAGAGACTTAAGTGCATGGAGGAAGATCTGTCGCAAGATTCATGTCCCCAGACTCTGAGCTGCCACCTGAGATTCCTCTGGCACCACAGCCCACAGCAGTGAGGCCAGAGCAGACTGTGGACAGAGAGAGGGGCTCAGGAAGCCTCAGGCACACAGCAGCCCAGTGGCTCTTCCTTCTCTCTTCCTCTGTTCCCAGTTCTCAAGTCAGAGTCACCTTAGCTTTCCCATGGCCATATGTTATCACTCCTTAGGATCTAATCCAGTAACTTCAGACTGTTGGGTTCAGAGTTGATTGAAATCTGAGATCACAAGTTCTGTGACATCCCGAGAACAAAGTGTGGATCTTCCCTGAAATGCTATGGGGTCTTGGACACCACCAGGCTCCTTACCTTTCTGATTCCTGAAGTAGATGAACAGCCCCAGCCCGAGGAAGAGCAGACCCAGCACGAAGCCCCCGATTCCACTCAGCATCTTGTTCTGTGCAGATGTGGACTGCGCCCCTGAGAAAGGAAGCCAGGTCTAGAGGTTTTCAGCCCAAATTCTGTTTCCCTTGGGACCTTGAGATTCAGAGTGTAGAGACTGGGAAGAAGGCTGTTCTAGAAGAGCAGGAATTGAACACCCTGCTGATGTTGGAAAGCAATCAAACAGCAAGAGGGTCACAGCATGAAGAGACTTCATATGGCTGTCCTGAGCTGAGCCTCTGAGCTCTGAGGCTGCACTGTCCTGAGGGTGACAGAGCTCAGCAAAGTCAGAGCTGAGACTGGACGCCCCTGAGGTCAGCCGTGACCCTGTGCTTCTCCTTGTCCAACATCTGCATGAGCAGCAGCAGAAACACAACCCAGCCAGAGGCAGAGGCTGCAGCCAGGGACAAGCAGGTCCCTGGGCTGTGGTGTCACTGGAAGGCTCAGAAGAGTGTGTGGTGGCCTAACTGCTTCCCAGGGGACCAAGGTGCTTGTAGAAGATCACACACCTACCCCTGTGAGCCATGCTGAAGGATAGCACAGCACAGACCAGTGGAAAGTGTGTGGGCATTGAGAGCTGGCAGGTGGTAAGCCACGCCCCTCCTTGTGGGCCTCAAAGTCCTCAGAGATCTGCTAAATATGGCATGTTAAATGTTTAATTACAAAGCTTCCCATGACAGACATAAGTGACAGCTATAAGAGACAACCCTAAGTTCTCCAGGAAATCCACAGGGCATAGGCAGGTAACTCCTCCTGGATGGTGGTAACAACACCACTGGGCAAGGACTCTGATGATGTTGACAGCTAACTATAGCTTTATGGGTTGGCTTGCCCATCCCTGGAAAACTGCAGCTGCCTGCTCAGGCCATATATTATATAAAATCAGGCCTCACTTTATAGAGCCATTAGGTCTGCCGCTGAGAAAGGCAGACAGAACAGTTTACTTTGCTGGCTTCACACGGAAAGATAAACTCATAAAACAGATCTCAATGTAACATCCTACTAACCCTCTACTTAAAGCACCTTGATTTGCAATGACCGCTGTCATTAACCAACCATCTGTGTGCTGTGTCTCGTGGTATGAAAATAAAAGATTTGAAGTTTAATTGAGACACGAGGACCTAAGACAGTCATTTAAGCTGTATAAATGCAAGTTGTAAAGGCGGAAGGAGCCTTAGGAAAATACGAGATGTTTCCGATCTCTTTCCTCTCTGTGCGATTGTTACATTAAGAGTTCAAAAGTTCAGAGTTTTTGGCGATGGCGGCGCACACCTTTATTCCCAGCACTCTGGAAGCAGAGGCAGGTAGATCTCTGAGCTTGAGGCCAGCCTGGTCCACAGGGAGAATTCCAGGACAGACAGAGCTATGAAGAGAAACCCTGTCTCAAAACAAAACAAAAGTTCAGAGTTGTAACATTAATCAATGGAGTTCTGATAAACTATTAATCTAGCTCTACCAAAGTATTTCCAACGACATCATAGTCACAAGCTCAATACTTTAAATTTCTTTGGTTGTTTTCTAAGTATAGACTTAAAAGTGTTTCTCATGCTGGAAACGTCTATGCACTATCTATTTATATCTATCTCTCTCTAAATATTTGTGTGACCCCCCCCTCTCTCTCTCCTCCCCCTCCCTCTCCTTCTTCCTCTATCCTCTCCCTCCTCCCTCCCCTCTCTCTCTTTTCCCTTCCTCCCTCCCCCGTCCTCACCTCTATGCAGCACAGTTAATAGCCCCACAATGGCATAGTTGAATCTGCAGAATGTGTCCACCTTGGCCGGCTTCTGCTCCAGGAAGCCCTCCTGGCTGCTCCAGTACTCGGCTTGGATCTTCCCAGCTTAGTCACTGCTTGGTTCTTGCCCATGCTGCTGTCAAATCGCAAGTGTTCCTCCTGGTTGTAGATGTGTCTCTGCAAGTACCACGCCCGCCTTCCCACTAGAGAAATGGCATTCACTTTGACTTGTTGCAAGAAACATGCTGTGGAGACAGGAGTGTCACCTGCCCGAGTGGCTCTCTCTCAGGGACCAGACATCCCAAATCCATCAGCCCCTCTACGGGTGTTCATCTCTGCTGCCGTCAGCTGGAGGTGGGGCTCCTCATCTCTATGTCTTTGACTCAGTTTACCTGTTTTAAATGCTTCAGTAAAACACACTGCAGTCAGAGGCAGGGTCAGGGTTAGGTGCTCAGGGAGGGAACTGGAATTCTCATAGCTGTGAAGATTAATAACCCGTGGGGAAGATTAATACCCCATAATTGTATGGGGAAGTCTACCAGGCTTTCTTTTGTGCCACCAACCAGCTCCCAAATTATGACATGGAGACTTATTATTAGTTATGAATGCTCAGCCTATGCTCTGCTCTTATTTTAATCTGTTTTTCTGTATCTACATTTTGCCTTGAGGTATTTTACCTTTCTTTCTGTGTGTCCTACTTTCCTGCCTCATGTGTCCGGCTGGCAGCTGGCTCTGGGCGTGTCCCTGTTTCCCCTTCCTTCTCTCCAAGGAGGGAAGGGAGAGGAAACAGGTTCTGAGGGGCCACAGGCTATGGCAGTTAGATCTGTGAGGCTTTCGTGTCAAAGGCAATGGAGCCACAGCTTCTCTGCGTTGGTTTCCTCAGAGAGCCCCAGTGCCCAGCAGCTGATGGAGTCCGTGTGGCTTTCTCCATAAGGTCCTTAGGGACAGTTGTGAAGACAAAACCCCTGCAGAATAGCTCTTGAGGAACTCCTGGGAGGCCACTGGCCCCACAAGATCCCTCCACCAGGCTGATACTGGGAACCTGCAGCCTTGTTCTCTGCCTCCAGTAGCAGCAGGTACACTCACTGCGCAAGTCAGCCTGTCACCACACCACAGAACAGGGTCCCTTTTTAAGCTCTAGATCACACTGATAAAAGATTTAAGAAACAGACAAGAGAAACTTGAACTGAAGCTTGGACACCAAGCTGAGGTAGCAATCTATTTTATAAAAGAGATTATGCCACCAAATCCTAATTCTATCATGTTTTGCTATTACCACAGTCAAGGTTATATAGTTGAGGGGCTGGAGAGATGGTGTAGCTAATAGGAGCACCTGCTGTGCAAGCATGGGTTTCCATCCCAGCATCCACAGACCAAGCCCGGCACCTCTAACCCCAGCTGGGGCTTTCCGGCTGCCGATCTAGCCTAAAAACCGGAACTCAGGAAAGACCCTGACTCAGGTGGAGAATGATGAGGACACCTTCATGTGGCCTCCACACACCAGCACACATACATAAACACACTGAGCTCATAACTCACACACATACACCATGCATATCATGTCCTAATCACTTTATAGTGGGCCCGTGCCAAGACAAGTTTTAACAAAACTTATAAATTACTATTGAAATTCTAGTAAATTAAATTTCTAGATATGAAACTCTATAAATAGCTTTCTAATAAAAATTAGTAAGGGATTGTAACCCTCAGGGTTGAAGTAAAACAAAGTAAACCAGTACTCCCCAGTCCTGAAGGCTGGTCATCTGACCTAGAGGGCAGCCCTTCTCTGCTTACCCTAGCTAGGAAATTCCTCTTCACACAGCAGGCCTTCAACACTGAAGGAAAGCATGGCTTTGTGCAAATCACTTGGGCTTTGTGGTCAGAAACCCAGCCATTTGTTGGTAGGGTAACTTCTGGTGTCTGCCATCTTGAAAGTTTACTGTGGGTAATGAAGATTACTATGGGGTATGAATTGAATATTACTGGGGGTATGAAGGTTACTGGGGGTATGAATATTACTGGGGGTATGAAGGTTACTGGGGGTATGAATATTACTGGGGGTATGAAGATTAGTGGGGGTATGAAGGTTACTGGGGGATGCTTATATGCTTTAAGATGCTACTGCACAGCCTTGGGACTAACAGACTTTGCAAGAGGTGCTTAGTACTTTGTTACCAACCCAGGAGTGTGGAACCCCATTTGGTGGCTTAGTCTTGAGTACCACACACCTCCCAACTCTGACATCTGCCTCAACACCTTGGCTTCCCTTGTTCATCTTCATTTGAAGGGTCTTACTTTTATACATAGGAAGTTTTCAACTTTTTAACAACATTTGAAATATTTTAAAGGTACTCTGCTGAAGGTTCCCAACATGAATAGACACAATCTCTAGAGCCAAAATGTC
Organism: Cricetulus griseus; assembly: GCF_003668045.3. NCBI lineage: Eukaryota > Metazoa > Chordata > Mammalia > Rodentia > Cricetidae > Cricetulus > Cricetulus griseus. The sequence goes on from NW_023276806.1 coordinate 231,011,361, forward strand.
CAGATTGTTAGAAATTATTGTAAAGTCTGACAACATAAGTTTCATATGCGAGTTCAAGATACACAAAAGTGTTCTTAAATCTGGCCTCTTGGAAGCCCTTACTTCTAGGAACTTCCCTTGCCCCTCGTGAGTTCTGAGACTTTGTTATGACACGGATTCCGGAATCTTCACAGACCATATCCTGCTTAGGTCCAATGACCATAAGCCACACAATTCCTGGGAGACCCTCTGCACCCTTGTCTACAAGGGTCTCCCTGACACTCAGGATCTCACAGCTCAGAGGCCGTGAGCTTGAGGCATTTGTTTAATCTTGATCTCTCTCTCTCTGACAAAAGAATCCAGATGACGTGGAACTCACTGAAGACACTAACAGGAAGATGGCAGCCTTGGGTGAGAGCCAGGTTCCTCTCTGGCATTTCCTTGATACCTACTCTCTCAAGTCCTGTCTTGGGGACACTAATGGAACTGGCTTTCTTTCTTACCTGGTGTCTTTCAACCCTAATATCCATCCTTTCATTCTGACGGAGTCCTCTGGGAAGCTGAAGGAAAGTTGCCCATGGTCACCTCCTCTCTGGAGCAATCTTCTCTGGCTTTCTGAAGTTTGAACTCTGAGACAGAGCATGCCATAGCTCCTGCATCCTTCCTGCACAATCTGCCTCAGCACTGAGAAACAGGGGCTTGGTTCCTTTTCCCCATAGGGGAGGGCCATCCTCCAAACACCCACACTAAGAGCATTTCAGACACCCAGCAAAAGGACAGCTGCTCTCTGGGACTTCCTCTGAGCCCACCATCTAAGTTTATCTCACTTCCACAAGAGTTTAACAGTGGTGGAGACCAGCTGCTGACTTTAGAGGTACATTCAGAGCAAATCTCAAAAGGTAAAGGGTTTGGCAGCAGAATTCTCACATTGCCAAACATCTAAAAAGACTCAGTAGACATATACCAGTTGCAGGGATGGGGTTATATCTGGAGGTGGATTTCCACTCATGCTTTTTGGAAGTAGCCTTGATTGGAGAATGATCTATTTTCTTAGTCATTTGGAGTTTGATATTCTTTAGTGTTTCCACTGTAGTGACAGACTTGTAGTTGCTATGGATGTATTCCCCTATTCATCGTCTTTTCTGCTCTGTCTTAAATATCAAATGCAAATCAACCATATAGCTATACACACAGTCTACCAGTCCCCGTGACAAAGTTCACAAACTTATTCTATCATTCGGCTCAGTGGGCAATGACTCCAAGGCCTTCCTCATTGATAAGAAATGTCTGTGCTCACATACAATCACGTTAATATCATTACCTTCAGACAGCATCTTCCCAGGGCCTCACAACCTGTGGTTGCTCAGGGGCTCCATGGAGGAGCAGATCCCTCAGATTGCCCGATTAAAGCCAGGGTTACAGCAGCCAGGGCTCTTACAGAGCCAAAAGAACAAGCATAAGAGCTAAAACTGGCCTGGGACAGGAGTGGCAGACACTGGGCTTGGCTGTGTGGCTTGTGATCCCAGTGCATGGAAGGCAAAGTTTGGGGAAGAGTGGGGAATCAGAGCCAGCCTCAGTTACATATGACTGCAAGGCCAGATTGGGCTGTGTGAGATCACATCTAAATCAACAATAAATCAGTTAAAGAGTTGAGGAAGAAAGGGGAGGTACAGAACAAGGCGATGGCAGCAGTGGTTTCTGGGTGGTCAAAAACCTAGAGGTGTTCTTTTATTTCAGAAGTAATTTTAGCTGTCGTCCTGACTCTGCTGGGCGTTGCTATCCTGGCCATCGTGATAGTAAGATGTGCACGGCGGAGTAGTCGAAATGGTGAGTAACCTTAGCCCCGCCCCATGAAATTCTCAGAGGGAGGGAAGCTGAGGTGCAGCAAAAGACTTTGTTGGTGTGCTCAGAGAGTGTCCCACACAGACATCAAAGATCTTGCCCTGCTAGTGTCTCTGCTCACAGAGTGAAATTCCAAAGCTTACACTATCAGCACTGTCAACAAACACACAAGAATTAGTGAGAGGAATGAGAATTCTTTATAAAGCAAAGTCTGTCTCAGTTCCAAAGGGAAGTACTCAAGTCTGAAAATGTGGGAAAACAAGATGCTGGCAGAAGCCACCTCTGACAGTTCAGAAAGGACCCGGGGCTGTGAGCAACAGCTTTGGAGACAGCACACAAACACTCGATGGTTCCTGTAAGAGGAATGAGACAGGGCCACAAAATTAAGGTCCCTCTCCACAGGATAACACTCAGTACCTGCCCTGCTTCCTTCTCCTCACTGCATTCCCCAGAATCCTCCCCTCAGCACCTGTGAGCCCTCAGAGAGAAAACAGGCTAGCACTTCACAGCTGGAAGGGGGTGCCAGAAAGGGAGGACTCAGTATCCCATTGGAGGACCACCCTGGGGGCTAATTTTAGAGTACAGAAGGTTGGGTCAGGAAGACACCTCTGTCAATAGCTAACAGAAACATTTGCCTAACCCTTCCACAGAGACACGTATCTCCAGATACACTTCAGAACAGAGTGAGTATCCAACATCTAGCATGACGAAGTGCAGAGCACCTGTGGATTCTGTGTGTGTGTCTGGCTCACCTGTGTGCACCCATGAGCTTCCAGAACTTGATAGAGTATACCATCCCATGAACTACACCTTTGAGTTTCTAAGGGAATCCTGTCAGAGATCTCCTAGAATGGATCAGTAGTTCATGAGTGTGCATGTTCCCTAGGCTCCCCTCAGTGGCAGCAGAAACACTAAGCACTGGGATCAACAGACCTGCTACACTTTAGACTGATGGCTCAGTGGGAGGTCTAAGTCTCACTATGAAGAGGCCTCCATAAGTAGCTGGACAGGGGCTCTAACAGTCAGGAATGGTGACAGTGGATCCAGCTAAGGTTACTGTGATGAGGAGGGAAAGACAGCAATGTCTCTGAGAACTAGCCCAGGACACTGCATGGAAAGAGGGAGCTGAGCGCTGCCGTGACAGCCCCACTCCAGGTCACCTGACCATGCCAACATTCTAAATGGTCCCTTCATAGTTAACCCACGTGCTTCTCCACCCTGGAAATTTGTGGTTATGTTAACTCTTAGATGTGTAAGAGAAGCCCCTGAGGATGATGAAGAAACACGATCATGGAGCTCTCTCTCCTTTCTTCCTAGGTGCTGTGCTTCTGGACTTTGAGGATGGTAGGGACAAAGGGATTAGGAACTACAGATAATTCCTGAAGAATGTGTTCCTTAGGAAACAGCAGTTTCTTCTCCCTTTCAGTGTCATGTGTACAAGCAGCAGATTCTGCTGTTATGCTTCCAACTGCCTTTCTCTGAGCTCACACACGCACAGATGCTTAACGGCTGTGCATTTTTCTCAAAAAGGGAAAATATTTCTCTCTCTTAGGACCATTAAAATAATTTCCACATCTTGCTTATTACAACCACCAAGATCTATAAGAATCTTTATGAATCACTTTCACAGATGTTTAAGACAGGACAAAAAGTATTTGGAGAGATGGCTCAGTGGTTAAGAGCACATTCATACATGTAGGGAAGACATCCTGGGCACATAAAATAAATTTTAAATGGACAAAATACATAGTTTATAGATTGTTATGCAGGTTAAACAGCTCATTGAAGAGATACTTTGGAAGCTATACAATAAACTAAGAAACACAAAATTGAGATGTGTAGCCCTGTGCAAACCCAGAGCCATTACAAATGTAATTTAAAATAAGGTGTCTCCAGAAACTTGATGACTATGTGGGTTCTCTGAGGCACCGAGGTTTTCTGCAGGGACTCACTCGGACTTCAAAGTGCCATGGACGTGCTTCACCCTGACACCTCAAACTGTTCTCCCTCAAAACTTCCTCTCAATGGCTGCCATGGCCATGCCCTCTGTTCACGCTCCCGGTAGTCACATCCAGATCCCATTAGGAGTTGCTAGACTTGCTTCTCATTCCCGTTTGAAGCCACTAAACTGGGCCCACCAACCAATCTATAACCAAAGGATCTTGAAGCTTTGAGTGGTAGAAGCAACCACACACACGCACACACACACACACACACACACACACACACACACACATACACTGGTGCACACGAACATACACAGATGCATGCAGGCACAGACACATGTGTACACATATTCTCTCTCTCTCTCTCTCTCTCACACACACACACACACACACACACACAACCAAACATCAGTCCCCAGTCACTGAGGAAAGTCTTGTCACTCAGGTGGCTGCAAACCCCCTCCATTTATGTTCACTACCCCTTCCTCTCTGTCTTTATGATTCATGACACGTTAGAGTGGAGAGCAAAGAGCGCCTAAACCCTCTTTATTCTCCGAAATTAAACACGAATGGATGGGGAGGTCTGGGAAAGTGCTAAATCCCTTAACAGCGATGTGGGCTACTGGCAAATTAATTTCTTGGTGGGTGCTGATAACTTAGTCTGTTTTCTCTTTCTTTCATATAAGGTGTCAACGTGAGACAAAAGAAATTAAAAGGAGGTAAACAGAATTTCATTTCCTATGCAGCCCAGATGTACGTATACTCAATCAGAGCCTCATTGTGTTTCCTCTCCTTTAGGATTTTTTTTTCAACAGAAAGTGGTAAATAAATTAGACACTGGCTTGTTAAGAGATGAATAATAAGTCTGTAAGAATCTTAAACTTTTCTTCAACCCTTTATAGAAATTTCATGTAATGACTGAGGTAAGTATATTTATGGTGACATTTGAGGGAACATCAATCTCTCTCCTAATGTGAGGACCTGTAAGGCCCATGTGTTACTCACCATGTGATAAAATGCCTGAAGTAAACACCTTTAAAAGGAAGGGCTTGAGCTCAGCTGCAGGCCCAATGTTCCTGCCTACGGAGCCTGGATCCAGTTGCTTTGAATCTGTGGTGAGGAACACCATGGCAGGAGCATGTGGGGATGGAAACTGCTCAGGGAAAGTAGAGAGGGTTCTCTCCCATGACAGCCCCTGGTTCAAAGCCCACTACTCCATGGTTCCTAAATAACTCAATCCAGTCATGAGGTGAGAGTGCTCATGATCCAGTCACCTCCCAAAGGCCCCGGACCAAGCCTTAGACCTGTGACCTTCTGGAGCACAGTTGGGATCCAAACCTCAGGCCCCTGTGCATCCCAGAGTACAAAACACATCTACAGCCTCCCCAAGGGGCCCCAAAGTCTCACTGCTTCCAGGACAGGTCGACACCCAAGTCCCATGTTTCTCCTGAGACTTGAGGCAAACTCTCCACTCCAGACATCTTCAAAATTCAGAACAAACAACTCACAGAGCTCCCAGATGCAGCAGCAGCACACGGATGCAGCAAGCAACATGAGGCAAAGGTCCTCACTCTGAAAGGGAGAAGTGAAGCAACAGAAGGAAGCCCAGACTGAAGCCCAGCAGAGCACTGGGTCCCTGAGCTCACAGCATCAGCAGGGCAGGGGGCACCATGTGAGCTCCTGGGCTTGTGAATCCGCATACTACCTCCATCATCTGCAGTGCAGCGAGGCTCTCTCCAGGACTAACTCCAGTCACCACCTGTGCCTTCCCTCAGCGTGGCATCTTTAGCTTCATTTTCACTTACTCAGGAGTCCCCTTCTCATGGGCTACATGCAGGTGTCCAGCTACAACCAACAGGCACCAGAGCATCTCAGAACCTCATAAGTCTTGGAAGAAGCCTCCATTACTATATAGCTCTGATATTCTGCATGCTTGCAAAACAGCATCAGACAGATGTTCTGGGAACAGCAGGAGGGAAACCCTTAGATGGCCTCTGAGTGCCAGGGTAGTTGACTGAGAAAAAAAATCCTGAGGAAATAATCCTCCAAGCAGCCCTGGGAGTCTTAGAAATTCTAACTTTGACTTTCCACCATGCCATATGTAAGATCAGCAAAGATAAGCTTCCAGACTGTGTTTCACAGACTCCATCAACAAGTTCCCATGAGTCACTTCCTGGGACTAACTTCCCTGGGACTCCTGACACTGCCCCTCTCAATGGCTCACTTCCTATGTGTCTCCCCAGGGCAGCATCTGGAAACAGCTCCCATCAGACCCTGTCAGGAGAATTAAAAAAAAATTGCAAAATTCTCATCAAAAGTCTAGGCCCACACACAAGTGATTTGATCTGACATTCTATAACCAATCCTATCCCTCAAGCCCAAGTATCTGAGGAGGAAGGACTGCTTCAAGGCACACTCTCCCAGGACTACCCTGCCTTGATACCAAAGCCCGGCAAAAACACCAACAGAAAATACCAGCTGCCATCACCAAAGAACCAAACGCAAAGACAATGGACAAAATACCAGCAGACCAAAGTATATATTTTAAAAAAGAAGCATTTGCCATGATCAGTAGGGTATTATTCCTGCATGCAGATCAATAAAGTGACATAAAAAATAAAGGAATAAAGTCCTGTGGCCATATCTAGATTTGTAGAAAAGTCATTTGCAAAATCCACCATTCTTCTGTGATTAACAAGTTGGTGCCCATCCCTAACTTTATTACAGAGCTATAGGCCTGAAACCAGCTTGGTATTGGCACAAAAATAGACAGGTAGACCAATGGAATAGAGTTGGAAACCCTGATATTAACCCACACACCTACGAACACCTGATTTTTGACAACCAATCCAAATATGTACGCTGGAACAAAGAGAACATCTTCAACAAATGGTGCTGGCATAACTGGATGCAAACATGTAGAAGACTACAGATAGACCCAAGCCTTTCGCCTGCACAAAACTTAAGTCAAAATGGATCAAAGAACTCAACATAATCCCAGCCACACTGAACCTACTAGAAGATAAAGTGGGAAATACCCTTGAATTAATTGGTACAGGAGAACACTTCCTGATCATAACACCAGTAGCACAGACACTGAGATCAACAATTAATAAATGGGACCTCCTGAAACTGAGAAGCTTCTGTAAGACAAAGGACACAGTCAGCAAGACAAAACGACAGCCCACAGACTGGGAAAATATATTCACCAACCCCACATCTGACAGAGGGCTGATCTCCAAAATATACAAAGAACTCAAGAGGCTATTCTCCAAAATACCAAACAATCCAATTAAAAAGTGGGGTACAGAACTAAATAGACAGTTCTCAATAGAGGAATCTAAAATGGCTGAAAGACACATAAGAAAGTGTTCAACATCCTTAGCCATCTGGGAAATGCAAATCAAAACAACTCTGAGATGCCATCTTATTCCTGTCAAAATGGCTAAAATCAAAAACACCAATGACAGTTTATGCTGGAGAGGATGCGGAGAAAGAGGAACACTCCTCCACTGCTGGTGGGAGTGCCAACTTGTACAGCCACTTTGGAAATCAGTATGGCAACTCCTCAAGAAAATGGGAATGAGTCTACCACAAGATCTAGGGATTCCACTCCTAGGCATATACCCAAAAGAAGCACATTCATACAACAAGGACATCTGTTCAACCATGTTCATAGCAGCACTATGTATAATAGCCAGAGACTGGAAGCAGCCTAGATGCCCCTCAACCGAAGAATGGATAGAGAAAATGTGGTACATTTACACAATGGAGTACTTACTCAGTGGAAAAACAATGGAATATTGAAATTTACAGGAAAATGCATGGAACTCGAAGAAACCATTCTGAGCAAGGTAACCCAATCACAAAAAGACAAACATGATATGTACTCACTCATATGTGGATTTTAGACATATAGTAAAGGATTACCATCCTACAATCCACACTACCAGAGATACTAGTAAACATGGAAGACCCTAAAAGAGACAAACTTTGTCCCCTGGAGAAGGGGAAAGGGTCACCATCCCCTGAGCAAATTGAGAGCATGGGAAGATGGGGGAGGGAGCTACGAGAGTGAGAAGGGAAGAACAGGAAGGATGCAGAGGTCATGAGGAAGTAGAAATTTTGAGTCAGGTGTAGATTAGAAGAAAGGACATATGACAGGTAGGATTTTAGTTGGGGGGTGGTAATAGGAGGAAGGGAGGGAGAAGGGAACTGGGATCATCATGTAATTCAGTCTTGTTTGTAATTCAAATATTAAAAAAATAATTTTACTTAAAAAAAAAGTTGGTGCATGGTGAAGGTACCTCAACAAATGAAGTACCCAAGCAACAGTTCTAAAGCTAACATCATCTTCCGGGGCAGAAAACTGAATCATTTTCCTCTTTAGTCAGGATGTCCACTCTCACCACTTCTGTTTAATTGAGTATTGAAAATCCTACCCAGAGCATTTGCCAAAAGATATAGGAATCAGGAAATGACACCTGTTTGCAGATATGGCCTTGTAATTAGAAAACCCCATGTTCCATCAAACAGTCATCAAGACCAAAGTTTTATTGCATTTCAGGGCATTAAAAACAAAAACAAACAAAAAACAAAAAAACCACTATCCAGAAACCAGCAGCATTTCTCTATACTGGCAATAGACTAGCTGACAACCAAGGAAGAGAAAGGTCTGCTTACAGAAAGCAACAGTGTGTCCAAGAAGGGGAAATGTCTGCTTACAAAAAACAACATTGTGTCCAAGGAGGGGAAAGGTCTGCTTACACAAAGCAACAGGGTGTTGGTTGAGGAAATCAAGGAACACACAAGAAACTGGAAAGAAACACTGTACTCTGGTTTGGAAGACTCGTCATCTTAAAATATCTGTTGGTCACTTTATGTCAACTGATGAGTCCAGCTAAGAAAACGCCTCTACCAGATTGGCCAGTAGGAAGCCTGTGGTGCATTTTAATCCGTGACGGTTGATGGAGTGGCACCATCTCTGGTTAGACGGTCCTGGAGTGTAAGAATTCAGGCTGAGCAAGCCATGAAGAGCAAGCAAGTAAGCAGTGTTCCTCCATGGCTCCTGCTCCAGTTCCTGCCTCCAGGTTCCTGTCCTGTTTGAGTTCCTGCCCTGACTTTTCTCAGTAGTGATTTGGGTGGGGATGAAGGGGGTAGTAACAAAATAATTAAAAGAATTTGAGAAGGAGTAGGAAGAACAATTTGTATATATGTCACAAAAATAATTAAAAATATGAGACCATGAATTTGAAGACTGAGAGAGATGTGGAAGGTGTTGGAGGACAGAGAAGCGGGGAAGAAATGATGCAAGCACAATATTCATATATGAAATTCTCAGCAAATAAATTTTCAAATAAAAATAAATTCAGGAAACAGAAAGGAGAGGAAGACAGAGGACAGAGGAGGAGAGCGGGAAAAGAGAGAGGAAGGGGAGGACAGTGGGAGACCTGCGTCTCAGAGTTTCACACTGACATGTGCAGGAGACACAGCTCAGTGGCAGAGTGCTTGCTTAGCGTGTGCAAGGCCCAGGCTTAGTTAGGGTGACTATTGCTGCAATGAAACCCCATGACCAAAGGAACTTGGGGAGGAAAAGGTTTGTTTGAATTACACCCCCACATTACCGTTCCTCATCCAAGGAGGTTAAGACAGGAACTCACACAAGGCAGGAACCTGGAGCAGGAGCTGATGCAGAGGCTATGGAGGGTGCTGATTACTGACTTGCTCTCCATGGCTTGCTCAGCCTGCCTTCTTATAGAACCCAGGACCACCGGTTCAGTTAACACCATGAGAGCAGTCCTCCAGCAACAGTGTTTGCAGGGCCAACAGGCAAAGGTCAGGAACCCAAATTCTGCCTGCTGACCTCCTCCTGTCTATGTGTTTCAGGAGCATCTGCTACTTCTATGAGAGCAGCATCAACCGGCTCCCTGGGTGAGTGTTCCATGGCTTGCTTTCAATTCTACCACTTTCTGTGTGTAAGCCCTATTGTTTGTCTGCTTGATTTTTCTTCCTTTCAAGTGCTTTTAAAATAAGATACAAAAATAATTAACACTGTGTATGTAACTCCCTGACCGTGAATCAGCATTCCCATTGTGTAAGCACCCTCAATGTGTGTACTCACCCTGGTACAAGGTGCAAACCCATCCTGTGTGTGTACACACCCTCAATGTGTAAACACAACATGGTGTGTTTCACACCATCATTGTGTGAACACACCCTCACTGTGCCTAGACACCTTCATTGTGGCTATTGCTAGTATTTTCTCCTATTTCTCAAGTAGTAAATAAAGCTGAAATTCCTTTGTCCCCATTAGAGACCCTCCCTTTACACTACCCTAAGAATCATGAGTGAATTATAGTCTTTAATGTCTACTGCCAAATAATGTAGCATTATTTGTTTTTGTATAATTTTTACTGAAATGCCATCTTTTTTGAGGCATCATCAAAATTTGCATTTTCCTCAAAACTTTGATACTGAAAAACACAGAAATGTGATTTATGCACCTCAGTTATAGAATAAATCACAACTTGTGAATATACAGTATTTTCTAGCATTTTCCCTCCTGAGGCAGTCCCAGTAGCTCCTCTAATTCTCTTATGCTGTCTCGTGGCCTCCTCCAACCCCTCTCCCAGCGCACAACCCCTGTGACACAGCATGTCAATCTTTTCAAGTCTGAACTTTTCTTGTTTTCTCTCAGGTGGGCACCATAAGCTACTGTCTTAAGCTGTGTCTTATCATTATAAAGATTATGTTTCTATGTACGAAGCCTTACTCCAAATGATTTTTAAATTTTCCTCTGGTAGGTTACTTTGGAACTAACATGGGGATCTAGTTTTTTGTTTAGAAGTCAACTATTCTGGTGAATCTGTTAATTAATATGTCTCTTCCCTGTTGCTTTTTTTTCTGTCAAATTTGTTTTGCTGTTTGGCTGGATTTGTTTTGTTCATCTTAAATTTGTAATAGACATTCTCACTAATTGCTTTTTAATGGAGACAATCATCATTTCCTACTAGACAGTAACATTTAATTGGTTTTCCCCCATCAGGCTTTCTTCCCACGCCAATGGGTGTTTGTAAGCAAAGGATAATCACTCCATTAATACTGATCCCAAAGAACTTCTGTTTTTCGATGTTCCCTAGCTTTCTTCTTTGATCTACATGTCACACACAATTGACCTCTCAGCCCTGAGTATCAGGAGTTGTTTCCCCAACTTTCGTGTAACTGAAAGTTCCCCAACCTAAAACTCATCTCATGATTCTCTAAATATAGAATGGAAATTCATTTCCTTTGGCAGGTTATTTTTCTTGATCAATCTTGGTTTTGTTATTGTTGATAAAAAATCTTCTATTTTGATGATTATTACTCAGTAAAAATATTTTACGACTTCTCTTCATCCTTGCATATTTTGCATTAGCCCCGTGCCCCGGAAGCTTTTCAGAGACTCTCCACATTTCTTGGTTCACAATAACTAGACACCCCAATATTCAGCCCGAGTACAGAAAGTAAACACAGGCATCTTGTCATCTTCAGAGACCTCTCAGTTCCATGTTGTGGAACTAGAGTCATTTCTTTATTAGCCATATTTTCTGGTTTCCCTTAACATCCTGCTAACACTACGAGATAGCCATTTCCTCTCCTGTTCTCTCTCTGCTGGCCCACTTCACTCATAGCCTTCTCTCTTTACTCACATGCCACCAGCACCTCCTCCCAGGTGAGGGCCTATTCAGATGCTTAGGCACATACAGATGCAAATAAGAGGCATATTACCCTCAGGCCAGGTAAACCAGTACAGCCTGGTGTTAACAATACAATAGTGGGCCGGAGTTTCCTGGCGTCATTGCTGCTGCCAGCCAGAACCTGGGACCCAAATATTTGGTCCCCCACACTTATATTTTAAAATACCACTCCCAAATTTACAATGTGGCTTGAAAATCGTAAGTTATGAGCATCGAAATCTAAAAATGATTGTGCTGGCCTGTGGTGTGCCACCCATCATTTCATAAGCAAGGCTATTCTACAACAGAATCTTCAGAACTGCCCTTAGCCACTGCTGACTTTTATAAGTGTCTTAGTTAGGATTCTTATTGCTGGGATGAGACACAATGACCATAGAAACTCTTATAAGGAAAACATTTAGTTGGGGCCGCTCCTTTACAGTTTCAGAGGTTTGGTCCATTTTCCTCATGGCAGGGAGCATGGCAGTGTGCAAGCAGACAGTAGCTGAGAGTCCTACATCTTGCAGGCAACAGGAAGTGGACTGAGACACTGAGTGGTATCCTGAGCATAGGAAACCTCAAAGCCCGCCCTCACACTGACACACTTCCCCCAACAAGGCCACACTCACTCCAACAAAGCTACAACTCCTAAGAGTGCCACTCCCTATGAAGTTATGGGGGCCAATTACATTCAAACTACCACAATAATTGAGATAGATTTTATTTAGCTCTGCTTCATTTTTATGTAATTCGGTCATATAGAGGGTAATTTCTATAGAAACAAACTAGATGCTTTCTGTTTTAAATATTCTGAAATAATAAACTCAGATCTTCCATGTGTCCTGCCTCCTCTCAGGGGACAAGCACAGGAAAGTGTTAACAGCACAGCAAGCTGTAACTGCTGTGGCTGAAGTGGCACAGGCTGGACCACGGTCCGGATGCTGGACCCACCCCTTTCTCTGTAGGAACTCCTACCTAGTGGATGCACTTCCTCTACTGGACTGTGCTGACTGTGCTGAGTGAGTCCAGTGCTGAATTCTAGATTATGCAAATTCTATCATAATGATGGATTAGCTGAAAATTAGATAGTTGGAAATGCAAACAGGACAGGGACCTGACACCAGGTGCCAGCCTGTGTCTACACTCACAGGCCTCCTGGGGTTTGCATGTGTAAATGATTAATGAGCTCATTCCCCTCCCCTATGACCTGTGATTTTCCAGCTCTGGCCATAGTAACCATTAATATATTGGTTACTTGAAAAGGAGGTGAATATTCCAAGATGGTAGGAAAAGAAACGGTAGGAGAAAACTAGAGAACAATTGGACATTGGAACACTTTAGAAAGTCACATGATTTACTCGTGTGCCTGCTGTGTTCGAGTGTTTACCATGCACCACAGGCTGTTCCGCATGAGCAAGCCAGCCATGGCCCCTGTCTTACAGAGCACAGGTCCTCGCTGAATAAGACAAAAAATACAGCTGCACACAAATACACTTAAACTTCTCAGATTGGAGTCCAGAACTTCCGAGACAGTAGATTAGCGTGGTACGGTAGAGGCGGAGCCAAAGGTGGCGGTTCAGAGCAGGATAAGATAATGGGGTTTGAAAGGAGACCTGAACTGACAACCTGCATGGCAAAAGTAGACCACTGCTGACCCCCAGCAGAAAGAGTATCAAATTCCTGAGACTAGAAGGAGAATGGCAAGGGGGCAGACTGCAAGACCAGCAGCTGCTGATGGAGGGTGGGAGCAGGAGAGGCTGGACCAGAGAAGACCTCTGAGGCCAAAGCACAGAACAGCAATGCTGAGTATCCTGGTCTGCACCTGGGAAGGTCCAGCCAGGGAAGGATAATAGAGGAGTCGAAGCTTTGAAAGGAATCTTTCTGTATAGTGTGAAACAGCTGAGATGGCTGCTTGCTGCAGGTAAGGAAGGCATGAGCTCCAAAGATCACTGGGCGTCGAAAGAAGGGGTTTGTTTAGAAAGAGCATTCTGAATCAAGTAAGACATTTTCCTACAGCTGTGGATGTGGAAACTTTAAGCTGCCAACACTCGGTGGGCTACAAAAGTCATGGTGTGTTTGGGGGTCTTTTTTTCTTAATTGATAAGCACCAAGTGCACTTATTTATAGTATACAGCATGGCGTTTTTGTACATGTATTTATTATACAATGTTTACAGCATATTAATTAATATGTAGTCACATGCTGTAATGTTAACATAGGATCGCAGCAACTTTTGAATATGTATGTTACTATCTGCAATTGCAATTGTTACTAACTGCAGTTACATATGTTACTAAGTGCATTCACCATGCACTGCTGGGCTGGAGAAATTGCTCAGTCATTGAAGGCTAGGCTCACCACCAAACACCCAACCCTCTGCTGTAAAGTCCCAGCACTCATCCCTCCTGATCTCTGATCACCAAATGACACAGGACTGACTAGCTGTCAAAAGAAGGTGATGACAAAACACTGTAGCAAGGCGGGGGACATACCCAGCATGGATTCAGGCACTTCCTGCTTGATAGAGTATAAGTTTCAGAAAGCAGGGCCTGGGGGATGCAGGGATATGAGATTAGGGTTAGACCCACGCTGGCCGGCAGCATTAAGACATAGATTACCCTCAGGCAGCTGGTAAATTCAGGAGGATATGGCCCCTGTCACTGGTTAGCCAAAAATGAAAGTGTGTAATTAGCTAAAGTCCTCAACTAAAGGGAGTGCATCCCTGAGGCTCCAGAGCTGTGGGGTCTGTGGAGGTGAGAAGTCTTCTCTAGAGGCACCTGCACAGACCATCACCTGGCTGTGGTACCCTAGGGAAGGGACCTTAAACCCTGTGTGTTTGAGAACTTATTCCAGATTTGAAAATCTCAAATCACAACAGTGACCAAGCAGAGAGAGATGGTGTTGAGCCTACTGAGCAGTGAAGACCTAATGCATCCGGGGTGTGGTTCTTGAAAATGGTGTCAGACATAATGTAGGTAACCATTGCTGTATTTCAAGTGTTCACTTGGGTCCCAGAAAGTAGTACAGAGGCACCTCGGGGATTAATTTAGCCCTTTTTCAGCTGCAGTGTGGATTTCTGTCCCTGAGCAATGGGCCCATCTATTGTTAACAATCCACACTTTTAGCAAGTCAATTCCTGTACCAAAGTCTTTGATCTAAGCCCTCCAGAGGGACAATGTGAATTGCAAATTCTCAGATAAGGATACCACAGATTTCTGGGTTTTCCTTAAACTAAGTTGTGTGTAGGCTTTGCACCTTTGGGAAATTATCATACATGATTCATGTATGTCCAACAGGAGGTGCTGACGACTAAAGTCAGATCAGGGCTATGTGCCAACATTCAAGGTCCAGTGCCACTGTGTAGAGGGCCCTTACAAACCATTATTATCTCTATACTAACTTGTGCTTTTTTGTTTTTTTTTTAACCATTCTTCAGCTATAACACAAGCACCAACAAGTAAGTTTTTCTTCCATTTTTAATATCTGATGTCATCAAATCCCCACTCTAGACAGGACCACCCACTCCTTTCTGACCTGTTTTCTGGTAAGGCAAGGTGACCAGACTCGGAGCTCATGAATCTGTAACTTCCCTTCACCCACCATCTTAGCTGACCACACCCACCCTCACGACATTTCTATTCAAGGCATTGACACGCCCTTCCCTGCCCAAGCAAATTCTTGTCTTTGGCCACACATTTCTCAACTCCAGCTCTCATATCTCTTCTGTATGTTCACACTCTCCTCCCTTTAGACCTTTGCCTTAAGCTGTCACACAGTTGAGTCTTCCTCTGACCACCACCTTGGGTAACCACAGTGCCCACCCCCAGGGGAGCCCACACTCTTTGTGCTGGCTGTGGGCTGTGGGTTTAGCAAAAAGCTACTGCCCATATCTGACATAAAGCAGGCAATTTCTCAATAAGGCTGAGAGTCATGAGACAGGGCCTGCTCACAAACACGTTTAAATCATGTCTGCATGTGGACTGAAGTCTTCTTGACATATGGACTGCCACCAGGCTACCCAGCACTGCATCCCCCTCTCTAATAGTTGTGTGAGCACAGGCAGGTGACTCAGTTTCTCCAGACAGTTTAAGTAGTTACATAAGTAATTACAAGAATAGTTTTAAGGTTCTCAAAAGTGAGGAAGATGGAGGTGATGCAGTCTAAGTGAGTCTCCCAGGTCAGACTCCAGTTGACTGTCACAGCAAACATAAAAGTGTTTTCTAAATAAAGGAAAGATGAAGAGAAAGGAGGATTTTTTTTAAGTGAGGAAATCAAGGATAAATTGAAAAAATATATAATCCCAATTAGACAGTTTGGTTTATCCCCCAGATCTATATGCTTGAGGTAATTTTCCACTCTGAATCTTACTCATCTGGATTCATAATAAATCCATTTTCCTAGTAGTAAAATCATTCCATCTTGTCCAAATGTATATCAGGTTATTTGAACAAGTAGTTTATAACCCCTACCCTTTCCCCAACCCCTGCCAGTGTACCACAGCCTCAGTGCCCTGTAACCAGATAAGTTTATGACAGGTGTCAAATCCTATCCGACCAATCTGTACCTCTTCTTAAAACAGTGAAAAGGTCTCACTGGCCCTCCCACCTCAGGCCACAGCCCCCTGGAGCTAGCCAAGCCCCTCACACTGCTGCCCTCCATCCAGCCTCAAAGGAACTCCCAAATGAGCCACTGCTAAGCCAGTCCATCTGCAGGGGTTCTTTGTTTGGTCAAGATATCAATTTTAACTATTTAACTCAAATACTTCATAGTTGGGGGTGGACTTTTCACATAGACAACACACCTATGGTGTGCATGCATATGTGTGTGGGCGTGTGTATATGTGTGTGTGTTTGCATGTGGGGGGCATGCGTGCATGTGAGTGTGTATGCATGTGCATGCCT
The DNA here is from genome assembly GCF_003668045.3 of Cricetulus griseus. Taxonomy (NCBI): domain Eukaryota; kingdom Metazoa; phylum Chordata; class Mammalia; order Rodentia; family Cricetidae; genus Cricetulus; species Cricetulus griseus. The sequence continues at coordinate 231,027,744 of NW_023276806.1, forward strand.
GTGTGTGAGCCTTGCATGTATGTGTACATGTGTGTGCATGTGTGTGCATATCCATGTGTGTACCTGTGTGATAGTCCCCTGAAGACACCTAAGGGCGCTGACCATCAAGCAGCACAGTAGTGAGCAGCCTGTTTACTTAGATGAACACTTAGCACACACCGAAGAACAGCTTCTCTTCCCGTTTGGAAGAATGTCCCCAGAAACCTCCCTGGATCCCAAGTACACTTTCTTATGGTTTGGCAGGGTCCCCAAGCCTTGTGACTCTCAGCTTCCACTCTGAGGGTCCACAGACTCAGTCCTTTCTGTCCCTTCGTCTCTCAGCAGTCAATGGGTTTTTCTCCCATGGTGTTCCCAGCAGAATTTCCCCTTTTCCTATTTGTTTTTACTCTGGGTTTGTTTTTGTTTTTGTTTTTTTTTTAAATTGGGATCTCAAAGTAGTACAAAGACAGGGGAGGAGGCACAATTTCCATTCTAAACACAAGGAAGTCAACTCAATAGATTGATGCCCCCAGAGCCAGAGCACTGGACACTGACAAAGCTGACCCTTGGCCCTGCAACCTCAGGACTCCACACCACACATGTGGAGGGAACTGATCACATGCCTTCTAAGGTCAAAATTGCAGGACCACAGTTCTATCCTCTCTGTATGTTTTCCCAAACTTTTAGAGAATTTCACCTAGCATGCCTTGATCACATGCACCACCACCTGCTTCTTCCCAGACCCACCCCTCCCTGACCACGCCCCCTCTCTTGAAGAGACTGTCTCTCAGCAGCTGTCTTAGTCATCCTGCCCTGACAGCCTTTCTTTCCCCTTGTCAGAAAGGTTCCCTAAGTATAGGGACTGTGCTGTGAATGTATTGAATACAGTTGATCTCTACACTCTGAGCACTTTCGGTTTGCAGTAACGACCTGATCTCCATTGCAGGTAGAAAAAAAAGCACCAAGTCCTTCAGAGAACCTGTGCGTAAGTGTCTCTGCTCTATATCCCCTCCTGTCCTTTCTGTGCAATGCCTGCTCTGGGGGAGCTTGTAAAGGGTGGTAAGGAGACACTGCGCTCACACAGGTGCAGGGAGCAGTGCTGTTTGGCCTCCTATCTGTCTCTCCCTTCAAGGCCCAGAAGTGAAGGTCCCACTGCTTCACACAGCACAGTGAGAACTCTGCTCACAATGCCCAAGCTCACTCATATAAAAGTGCACAGAAAATTCCTCTTCCATATGAAGCACTTATCAGAAACAGATTTGTAGAAAGATTTGGTGAAAGGCCCCAGAAGGAATCCAGACAAGGGTTAGTGACCTTAGAAGGTGGCCCCTGTGTCCTAAACAACCAAAGGAAAAGCAGACTGACTTCCTGGTGTCCTGTATGAATCTGACTTCGATGAATGCTGCACTCAAACTCCCCCCAAAAGAAATGACCCTAAGCTATGCTCCTTCCAAACTTATGGTGTTGTGTCTTTATTTTAGCTGGCAACGCAGAACAAATCAGTAGTAAGTACCTTTCTGCACTTTTCTCTTCATTCCCTTTGCCTCGCTTCGTAGAATGGTTACATCACAGTCCTGGAACCTCTACTTCCTCCTGCAAACACTGCCCCTTCCTTCCCTCCCTCCTCTGCCCTTGATACACTGGGTACCCCTGTGAGACAGAACTACAAAACCCCTAATCCTGCAGATCCAGGTGCAAAGGGACAGTGTTGGGAACAGACACAGACCAGTGAACAGTAGGAATGTTCCTCTAATTGAAGTTCCAGTGGCACTCATGGCTGACTCACATGGCCTCCTCCTTGGTAACACGGGAGAAGGCTTCTGTGGCACACAGTGAGTCCCACCTGCAGACAAAGGGTCACCATCATTGATGGTTTGTAGAATGAGTGAAGTGTGCCTATGAGCTCAGGTCTAGAAGAGGAGCCTAGAGACTATGGTGGGTGACATTCTGACAACACACCTGCCAGGAGCCTGCTGGATGCAGGACGGGAGATGTGAGTGATTTAGGAAGGAAATAAAAACTGAATGTGGTTGGCCCCAAATTGGATCCGCTTTCCATCCCTGTGGAGTCTCTGCACGGCTGTAGCTGTGAAGCAACTGATGACAAGAAAAGTGAAGCTCCCGGGGCTTCCTGTGTTAACACATCTGCCCTTGACTTCTGAGGCTGCTCAGACCTAGAGCAGGTGAATCCTGAAGGAAAGAGGAAAAAGAATTGTCAGAGTCTGGGCTCGTGAGTCAGATCCTGCACAAGGAGGCTATTTTGCAGAGCAAAAGGAACCTAGGGTCTTAATCCCTTTACCCACCATCTCTGCCTAGAATGTCTTCAGTCTGTCTCAAGGCTCTGTGACAAACCTGGTCACTCTGGTGAACAAGGACCTAACTAGTCACAAAGATAGGAATCCTGTGGTCTTCTTCAGAATATGAGGCCTTAGGCTCTGACTAACCAGTCCAAGCTGGCCAGCTAAAATAAGGCAGTGGCTATGTCGATGCAGATCAGCCATGGGAAGATCCTGACCACAGCTAGTGCTGCCCCTTGAGGTGAAACTTCTCTGTTAGTATCTATTTCCAACTCTTCCCCAGAAAGAATATGGATGCAAACCGTTTTCCTCTGCTAAAGAACTAACCAACTCTGTTTTGTTTTTCCAATATTGTAGCAGGAACTGTTAGACCAATCCATGAGTTCTTTTTTATCTCTTTGTCCTTCTGTGGGGTCTGGGATCCTATCCTCTCTGTATCCCACCTGTCTCAGCCTCCTTTCTGGAAGAATTTCCCATGCACGTGTCATGATGAATTCAAAGTCCATGACACCTCCTGATGTCCAAGACCTAAGACAAAAATGCCCTGAAATGTCAGAGTTTAAGAAAAGGGAAAGTTAATTAGTTTTTACATTTTTATTTTGTTGGATTACTTTAATTACTTATTTCCTAGCTAAGATGGGTCCTGAATAACTTGCTCTAATGGGAACTTTTTGAGATCCTCTGATAAACCTGCGGTCTTTGTATTAATTAGCCCTTCTCCCTCTGGTTCCTTCATGATTTCTTTGGGAAATATTGGTGGCATGCAAAGTCTGTGACTGTCTACCTCACTAATGTTCCCTTGTTCCTATTTCAGTGAAATTCTGCACGCCCATCCGTGAGTATCTGTCCGTTGCTCTAACCCTTCCCATGGCCAACCTACAGGGTTGAGGGTGGACCTGCCCCGTTTTGTGGTGCTGTGTTTCCCAGGCCTCTCACAGTTTCCAAAGAGGCCATGCATGCAGTGCAATGACCTCAAATCCCATGTGCTAACTTAATAAAAAACAAAATAAGGACCTCTAGGGGACAGTGTAAACACCCTTCAGAAAAGGAAGGTATACTTCTCAGACCTTATGTCTCTAAGGAAATGGAAGAAGAGAAACATAAGTGTTACAAACTAACGTGGAGTGTTTCTTGATTGCCTGAGGCTTACCCACCACAAAACAGAAAGAAACCTCTCTCTCTCTCTCTCTCTCTCTCTCTCTCTCTCTCTCTCTCTCTCTCTCTCTCTCTTGGGGGGGTTCGAGACAGGGTTTCTCTGTGGCTTTGGAGGCTGTCCTTGAATTCAAACTGTAGACCAGATTTGCCTCAAACTCACAGAGATCCACCTGTCTCTGACTCCTGAGTGCTGGAATTAAAGGTGTGAGCCACCAATGCCGGGCAGAAGCCTCCACTCTTACAGGTCCTGTGCATTGCACAACAGGAAGGCTGCCAGTGCCTTACTATGCAAGCCACCCTGGGTCTTCCCAGAGTTTCCATCCATGATAGTTCTGCTAGAATGAAAGCTGAGAGGCAAGTCGTCAGGTATTTCCTTCATGTCGAGTAACGTAAGGTTCTCTCTCTCTCTCACCCTCTCCAGCTGGAACTAAAGGACCTATCAGTAAGTTTCTTATCTGATTCTCTACTGTGGCTCTCACTCTTTTTCTGCAGTAGATAAAGGATCTTTTCCTGTTTCCCATGGGGGAGTTTCAGAGATCTGAAAGTGCCATTTTCTTGTCCTTTTTTGGTTTTCCCTGACATGGCATTTCAGTGAGTCATCTGTGAATTGTGAATTCGCATGTCACAATAAAGTGGATGGTAGACCCTTGGGGAAAGTGTGTGACACCATCACACAATGGGCTTTCAACAACAGCGTGAGGGAGGACATTGGGAGTAGAAAAAATGGTCCGAGCAAACAGAGTTTTTCTAGTCCTCTACAAGGGTTTAAATGACACCTCTGCCACCCATATCTCAGGGGGGCCATAGGGCAAAGGGCTTTTCTCTGTCTTAGCCGCTCTAGTGCTCACAGCAAGAGAGTCAGCCTGCTACAGCCCAGCTCAGGTTTGCAATCCAATCCCCACCAGAGCAGGCATGTGGATGACAGGGGTGGTGTCTGGAACCCAGAATCACCTACTAACTCCCCCTTCTTGTCCCAATCTTTTCTGTTTCCTTCCAGAGGTGTCTCATAAAACCATTGGTAAGTCACCTCAGTGTCCATTGCACATTTGGACCCTTGGGATACCTTGGCTAATAGTCTGCTAATAGTTGATAATCTATAACCACAGATTCAAACACAGAGTTCTACAACTGCTTGACTATCCCTGCCAGAATGCCTAGAGATGGCAGTAAACCAGGTTCAATCTTAAAAAGATATTAACTATGGAAGTGGAACCTGAAAGCCTGGGGTGTCCCTTCCTGGCCCACTTGTCACAATCTGGCCTTTAGAGCCAGCACACAATAAAGATATTCAATATAGCATTGAAAACTCTTTGCCTCTCATGCATTTTTTCATCCTGCAAATGACATAAATGTCAAGTCTTCTGACTTTTAACTTCTCTGACAACTTTGCTCCAGACAGTCAGGTTCTGTGGTCGTGAGCTTGCATGGAAGTTGTCACTTCCCAATCTACATTTTCCCTCAGAAACCATTTAAGTAACAGCTAGGAGCCAAGATACAATTGTTCATTATTACAGCTTTATAAAGTGAGTCCTAACTACACACAAACTGGTTTTTTTTACCCCCCCCCACATTGTGTTTTATAGTCTTACTAACAAAAAAAATCAAGATTTTTGTAAATTATGCAACTAAATAAATATGGCTTGAGGCTCCTCTAGATTTATGTGATTAACCAAGTGAGCCACCATAGGTCTCATTGCCATTTACATTGTTTCCTTGAGCCTAGCAATGGTGACTATATTGATGAGTGAGGCAGGCATCACATTGTCCTTAGTAAAGTGGGGACTCAAATCTTTTTATATAATGCATTTATTTTTATTTTATATGCATTGGTATTTTGCCTGCATGTATTCCATGTATTTCTGAGTAAGGGTGTGGAGACCCCTAGAACTGAGGTTACAGACAGTTGTGAGCTGCCATGTGGATCCTGGGAATTGAACCCAGGACCTCTGGAAGAGCAGCCAGTGCTCTTAACCACCGAGACATCTCTCCAGCGCAATGACTCAAGTTTTATTGACTCTTAGTCCTTCTGCTACTGTTTTTGGGTGTCACAAGCTGCTAATGGAACATGCTGAATTCAAGAGAGAAAGGGCCTAAAGGAAGAGAAGGTGGAAAAGCAGCAACAAAGTAAAAGAGAAGGAAGATGGCGGTCAAAGACAGAAAATGGGGAGAAGAGTGAGTGACTCAGTGCATGGGAGACTCAACACGGCTGAGAAGAGGTGGAAAAGGAAGGCTGAACACGATAGCCCAGGGCGGCAGCAAGGGAACTGAAGAGAACAAAACACAAAGTGATCACATATCCAAGGAGTTGGTGACTGACATTAACTTCGCAGGTACACTAGGAGCTCTACCCCAAGAACAAGGGCACACACACACACACCACATGCACACCACACACACACACACACACACACACACCACACACACACACACACACACACACACACACACATCACACCAGACACCACACACACACACATACACAACACACATACACACATATACACCACACACACACACACACACACACACACACACACACACACATACACAAATTGAGATGGAAATAAACTGCTAAATTATGTTGCAAACAACCCCAATTCCTGTTTGCCTACTGCTGGCAGCCCAGGACACCTGGATCAGGAAAGTCACCTTCAGATGGGTCAACCAAACACTTTTTCCACCACGAGCACTGTGGCATGAGTCATGGTGGAAAGGAAAGGGGCTGCAGTCCCAATGGGGGTCTTTGGATTGACCCAACTGCACTGACACAGGATAACTGTGGTCATCAGATGCCAGTTGACTCAGTGTGTCCTCAGCAGAAGAGGCCGTCAGCCATGAAGGCTGCAGCAGCCAAACCTCTTCTTGAGAGTAGTCCTCCATGTGGTCTCCACAAGACTCAAAATCCAACTCCACTCTGTTCTCTTCAATGTTCCAACAAAGTAGGAGCTGTCCTGTCCTGGAAAATGCCCCCACTGGCCCCTCAGAAGCCCTGTGTACACAATCTGCAGGAGTCCTGAAAGGAACATGGCCCACAACTTCTGAACCAGTATCTGTAGTTCTCCATGCTGGACGCATGTTACCTGCCAAGGCTCAATCTGACATAAGCAACCATGCTGCAAATGAAGTAACAGGTTTCCAGGCTTCAGGTTGCCTTGTACCATCAACTGAAAGCCAGTTCTCCATTAAAAGCAGAAGGCTCTATTGACCCTCAGCTCACACCCTGACACTAATCAAACCAGACAGAAGTCACCACCATGAGTCTCCAAACAGAATCTAGGAGAAGATTGAACTAAGCCCTTACTGCCTCTGCCTGTGCACCATGGGGCATTAGCTGGTGAGAAATAAGATGCCTATTAGAGCAGAGTCCCTCCTGTAGGCAGGTTGTCTCTTCTGGTACTGTCAGGAAGAGCACAGTTCCTTCTTTCTCTATTGTCCCTATGTCCACAAGAACCCATAGTGAGTGCTGCCCAAATCTTTCCTTCATAGCAGACTGGGCAAAAATCCCATGATCTCAGCATTGCTGCTGCTTCTCCCCTAGTAAATATTTTTATACTCCAGCAAAAATGCTCATACTAACATGCCAATTCTAATTTCTTTCCAGTGCAAACTCCTGGCTCTACTGGTAAGTCACCTGTAGATACACTGGCTTGTCGTGACTGACTCCCTATGACAAAGAAGGACTTTGGCTCCAACTCTTCTCAAATCCTGTTCCTCAGCCTTGCCTTCCCGTGTCATGCCTTCCCCTGTTCCTTCTTAAAGACTGGTGATGTGTTAGAAAATGGGGCCCCACTGCCCTAAAATCAGTATTAGGCGGCATGCTATTGTTCACGATTGTAAGGGAATGTCAGTAAACATTGGGATGACTTCCAAAGCAATCACAGTGGTCAAAGAGAGTGGGTGGGAGGGTTAAAAAATAAGCACCAAGTTGAAAGGGGGATGGCTACAAAATGAGGCATGTGTCCCTGGAGGGACAGGGGTGGAAGAAGGAAGTCACTGAGGAGCTCATGGACAGCGCCTGTCACAAAAAGCAAGCATGAGGAGGCAGTCCTTCCTCCTCCCTAAATCTAGAGGGAGGCCAGCCAGCTGCTGATGCCAGGTCTACACTGCCAGGGTAGGCTGATGTGAGGCTGCAGGCAGCAAGGCTGTCATGGGAACCACTGATGCTGAATGCTGGGATCCACCCTGCCTGGGAAGGCTGCTCTCATCAAGTTTGCCAGCTTGATATCTAACCACAATCTTTTTTTACTTATAGTGCAATTTACAGGATCCAGTGGTGAGTCTCTTACATATTTTTTTCTCCCCGAAGTTTGTTGCCCTTGTTTAATTTTCAGAAGGCCTATTCCCTACCTTGACAGTTTTCATTGCCATAGAATGAGGGTTTTAAACACCTTTTCATGCTTCCTACTTTGCACCTGTCAAGAATTCCCTAGAGCTACATATTAAGGGAGGGGCTGCAGAGACAGCTCAGCAGTTAAGAGCAATTGCAGAGGACCCAGGTTTGGTTCCCAGCATTTCCTGTGAGTTTTGGATAAAAAAAGAAAGTTTAGAGCAAGCTAGTTGGAAAAAATTTACAAAAGTGAGTGTTTTTAGAAGCCTAACAAAAAGGGGTAGGCAAGGAAAGCTTTTCAAGTGGTTCAGTTGGCCAGGGTGGGAGAGCGCTGGAAGGGATCACAGATGACCAGACAGGGAGGGAGGGGGCTGGAAGGGACAACAGATGACCAGAGCACACAGATCACGACATAATGAACCACAATATTATCTCAAGAGCTGTGTCAAGAACTTTCCATCCTTGATGGAAAGAGGATGAGTGAAGCCTCATTGATGACTATCCCGTGTTTTCTCTTCCCCTAGATGAACCTACAGATGCCTGCAGTAGTAAGTCACACTCTGTTCCTAAGGGAAGACTGTCAGAGAGGCTGGGGTCTGTCCCTCGGTTTCCTTCTGCCTTGTGAATGTAACAACCTGTGCTCCTCCTGTCCTCCTCCTGTGCTCCCACTGTGCTCCTGTGTGCTCCCACTGTGCTCCTGCTGTCCTCCTGTCCTCCTGTCCTCCTGTCCTCCTGTCCTCCTGTCCTCCTGTCTTCTTCCTCTCCTCCTCTGGATCCTTTACTTTGCCCACACTCTCGTTGGTGTCTGTCCCCAGGAAAGAATGAGCATGGTGCCACACTGTATCCCTTGTACTGGAGAGCTGGAGGGGATGAGAATCGGGGTTCAAGGCCACCCTTAACAAGCCCAATGCCAGTCTGGGCCACACGAAATCTAGTCAAAGGAAAGAAAAAATTAGTGGAAACTTCCCACAGTTTATAGCAACTTGTCTAGAAGAGTGAGCGGGAGAGAGACTGTGTGGGTGAGTCTAGGCTTGCACAGAACAGGAGAAGAGGAAGACGGCCTGGGTTAGAAAAGGTTCCAACCTGAAGGTGTGAGCAGGTGACAACCATTGTAAAAGGAACGATCTCCCACCCCAGCAGCACTGGGTTCCTCCACTGGGGACCCTGCCACCAGACTTCGTTTCTTGGGTGGAATCCAGTGGTAAGTCTAGCTGCCTCCTTTCATGAAGAGCCCCATGTCTCCAGGGATGTTGAAAGCTCTTGAGCCATCCATATTACAACCCAGTAGCTTAATACTCAAACCCCTTTACCCCCTTATGACTCCACTAGGACACCAACATGCTTCCAGAATGTTCCTTGACATACTTGAGAATTAAAAGTCAAAAAGAAAAGTGTTCATGTGGTACTAAAGACTCTGAATTGGGAAGGAAGAAGTGAACTAATGAAAAGTAATACATATTCCTATCTTCTAGCTGGGCCATCTCCACAAGACATGACTGTGCCTTCTCAGAGCCCTACAGTACCTATCAGACGTGATATTCTAACAAAGGAACTGAAAATTTCTATTTTGTTATGGTGGAACCTCCTGCTTTTCCACTGTCTGGAATTCCACCAAGTGGCAGCCAGCTCTTTGAAAGTTTTACATACCTTTATTGTAGTCCCCAGCAAGGAAGAAAACCAAAATAAGGCTGGGGGATCAGATCTGTGAGCCCAGCTACTTAGCAGTCTGGGCTAGGGTAGTGCCCACTTTGTAGCCTATCTGGGCTACAAGCTAAGAGAAGGGCATGCCTGGGCAAATGAACATAACCTTGTCTCAAAAAACAGAAATGTAAAAGAAAGGGGCCAGGAGTGTGGAGAAAAGGGGGCCAGGCATGTAGCTTAGCAGTAAAGTGCTCTCCTTGCATTTGTGAGGCTGGGCAATCCCTACTGTGGGGAGGGTGGGAGAGAAAGAAAGAACCAGAAACAAGCAAACAGTAGTGAGGCTGGTATGGCCATGGGGTCTGTAACCCCAGTGTTTGGGCAGTGTAAACAGGAGTCTCAGTTCTAGCATGGACTCATAGTGTGACCCTGTCTCCAAGCCACTCTTACTGAAGGAAGAAAGCAAAGCCATCAACTTATCCATTTCCTTTTCAGTTGGAATACAATCTCAGCCAATAAGTAAGTTTGCATCTATTCCCTCCCCCTCAGGACCCCCATGCTGGGATCCAACAGTCATTATCTGGCCACCTTAGAATTCACTATCGAAATCCACCCCTATCAAATCTGCCTGGGTTATTAACAATATACTATAGAGTCTGAACTTGACTGATGTACACACATATGAGGAGGAAAACATGCAGGGTCCTACGATTTTACATAAGAATCCACATAAGACTGCTTAGAGAAAGACAGACAGACAGAAGGAGAGAGGAACAGGGCACAAACAGAACCTCTGTGACGAGGGCTTCCTGGCCTCCTGGCTCTGTGTCCACATTTGATACCACACATCTGACGATTTCCCTGACCCTGTAGGAACCCTGAGCTTAGAAGCTGCTGTTCCCTCCGTACCAGCTTCTATGTTTCTCATACTGGTTTTTACTTTTTAAGTACTTTATGAGAAAAATCAAAGAACTGACTTGTATAAAATAAATAACAAGGGGAAAGTTTCTCAAATATGATGGTTCAGGGTAAAAGCATTTGTCCTACAAGCCTGACATCTTATCTCCACGTGTGTGTACACACGCCCTACACCCCCAGGTACACATCACATATGTACAAATGCACACACACACCAAATGAATAAACTTTAAAATACAAAAATAAAACAAAGTGAAAAATGAATAAGGAAAAGTATAAAAAATGTAATTTTCTGTTTTGTTTTGTTTTGTTTTTATATTTCTTACCAGGTGCACCAGCTCCAACTGCCGTCAGTAAGTCCAGCTCAGGAGCCCCACAATCTGCTCTCCTTGATAGTCCTAAGGTCTCTGAGTTTAGGGGACTTACCTACCTTCCTGCATCAGAATCCACAAAGTCACCGGGGCCCCTTCTGAAAGAGCAGGTCTGCTAACTCACAATAGGGCCAGGAAGGACGCAAGGGTGGTTATCTCCCATTGAGATGGAGCCCTAAACAGAAGACAAAACAGTGCCACAAGGAAATGCTAACCCCCTTCTCTATCTTCTAGCTTGTCCTTGTCCGCAGCCTGTGATTGATCCTAACTGTGAGTTCCTCCTGGTTTTCTACTGTTTTCCCTTAGTATTGTTGTGTGTGCCCTGCCCATTTCTACCCTGAGTGCAGACATCTCAGATGTGTGACCCTCCCCCTTCCCTTTGCCTTTGTCACTCAGCCCCACCTGGCACCAGATGATTTGTTCACTTCCCTGCCTGTAAGAACAAATGCATTTTTAGTTGCACAGTCTCCTTTAATTCCTATAGTAGAACCATTAATTAATCCCTGTGAAGTGGGTAGGAACCTGACCCAAATATTTACCCAAGCATACAGTCATAGATCCTAATTGAAGTCTAAAGCTGTACCCTCCTAAGCTGCCCGAGTCATAAACACCCCTCTCACAGAAACCGCTCACGGCTAATCTTACTTTCCAGGCCCCCCTTCGAAGCCCTCAAGTGAGTAGTATTTATTGTGCTTGACTTTGGTTCTCTTCTCTCTCCTGTCTCGTTCCTTCCCACCCAGCTTTCCTGCACCAAAGGTAACTGCAGCATAGGATACAAAGAAGTGGTGAGCTAGCATTTGTAAACAAAAATATAAAAGCACTACAAACTAGCAGACATAGGCAGAGTTTTCTAGCGAGAGAATAACAGCACATGCAGGAATTCAAAATCTAGTCGTCTCAGGCAAGTCTATAATCCAAAGATGCCAAAGATGTCCAATAATGAAGGGTCCTTTAGGTGGTCTGCCTCTGACCCCTTAATCACTACATAATCTTGCACCTAAATTTGAGCTGCAACTCATCTGTGGAGTTATTTTGAATGCATCCTTGCTACCTAACTGAGTAATCCCCTAGCACACACCAGCAAAACCGTTAGAGAACTCTGTAGGTTCTAGTTAAGAAAAATGTATTTCTCTATTTCTCTATCTATTAGTAATTTCACAGAAAACTACAAGTAAGTTCTTTAGTTTTCTGTTGGGACGTTTGGGGTTTTCATGGCTTAGCTGGTTCTGCTTCTAAATGCTGGAAAATGATATTTCCCATGTCCATTTGCTTTCATGCTTCATTAGGACCTGCGGCCGACAGCACAGCAGCCAGCACAGTCCCAGGTACAGACTTCCCACCCTTTCTGTTAGTAGCTCACATCTTCAGGTGCCAGTTGCTACCTGAAACTGTACTGTACCGAGATCAAATGTTGACAATTAATGCAGAATTCAAGGGCCATCTCACCAATCTGTTGCAATAACCCCAACAATACCTCACCCTAGACTTAAAATACAGAGTTCTTACCAAGCTAAAAACTCAAGATGCTCAGCAGGCATCATAAATGATTGTGCTGAGGAGAAGCCTGGAGCTGTGGCGAATGAGTCAGGAGGCTACAGGGTCCGAAGAGGCTGTTACACTCACCCTATTGATTCATGAGAACAAAATGCTGTTGCAGAGTTGACCCACATTTGGGGTGAAATGTCCCAATGTTTAACCGTGATACAAATCTGGATCCATCAGGTAGATGGCAAACACCCATCTTCCACCCAAGCTCACTCAAGTAGTTTCTACTAGTCAATTTTTAACGATTTCAGTGTTAGGAAAAAGTGGGTGGTTTGATGGATTGGGATTGATGCTATTCAGATAGGACGCCTTAGTGCCTCTCTGAAGTCCCCATCCACCTGTGCCTCCCATGTCCTCAGCAGATCAAACAATTCTCACTGCACGATGAACACATAACTCAGGCCCAAGGATGAACTGGAAACTCCAGTTGTCCCAGATTAAACACAGGACCTGTGTCAGCCACTTTTTCCTGTTGGGACAGAAAATGTCTTCAGGAAGAAGGCTTTATTTTGGCTCATGATTTAAGGGTACTCCTGAATGCCGGGAAGGAAGGCAGGGTAACAGCTGTGTGGGGCAGCTAGCTGGTCACATGGCTTCTGCAGTCAGGAAGCAGAGAGGAGTGCTGGTGACAGCACACTTTCTCCTCTTTTCATTCAGTCCAAGACTGCAGCCCATGGGAGGTGAGATCCACATTCAGTGTGGGTCTTGCCTCCTCTAGACATCCTGTGGAGCTGGGGAGCTACCTCTCTTAACTTAAAAGACAGTGCATACTACTCTTGCAGCAGACCAGAGTCTGAGTCCCAGCACCTACATCTGGTGGTTCATAACCACCACAACTCCATCTCCAGGGGATCCAATGCCACTGGCCTCCAAAAAAAAAAAAAATTGCCTGCAATCATATACACATACCCACACCCTGACATATAATTTTTTTAAAAAGCTACTGGGAACATCTGGTCAATACACCCAGAAGTGTGTCTCCTGCCTGATTCTAAATCAAGTTGATAATGAAGCAAACCATCACAGACCCTGTAGCCCACAGACCTACAGCTGGGAACAGGAACACAGACCTATATCTGGGAACAGGAACACAGGCCACTTGAAGTAAACAAGCTCTTGCCCCTGGAAATGAGAAGCCGGAATCCAAACTGAATAAACAATGCTCTTTTTAGTGGAGGTACCAGAGAAGCTAGGTAGAAAAGGCAAGTAAAGCCATGACACGGGGTTTCTGAAGGCATAAAGGCATGCCAAAGCAACCTGGACACTGCCATTTCCTTTTTACTAGCTTAGTCTTGTCTGGCTTTCAGCACAAATGTGAGGCATAGACTGGTTTAGAGGAGGTGGAGGAAGAAGAAGAAAAGCCCGTAAATCTATGAAGAAATCCAAGTCTAAGAAGCAAGATCAATCTGAGGAGGACTGAGACAAGAAATTATTTACTCTCAAGTGTGCCAGGGTTAGCATGCTTAGCAGACATAGATGGTACACGCTGCAGGATCTATATTTAATCTGTGTTGGCCTACTCTGTCCAGGCCTGGTCCTAAGCACTGGTGCTGATCCAGTGAGTAGTGTCTCCTCACTCAAGATCCTATTTTGAGATTTTAAAAAGTAAGGGAGGCTACAGAACTGTCTCAGCAGTTAAGAGCACTGGCTACTCTTGCAGAAGACCTGAGTTCAGTTCCCAGCACCCACTCGGTGGCTCACAACCTTTCATAATTGTACTCCAGGGGATCCAACACCGTGTCCCGGCCTAAGAATCTTCTTCTTATGTAAACATACGGTGTGTGTGTGAAAAGAAAACTCCATGTCTGAATCAGAAGGCTTCCAGAGAAACCCAGTGAGGGATACATCTGATGTTAATTAGCAAACAGTTAATACTTAAACCACTGAGCCAGTAGAGTGTAGTGACTCATGCCTCTAATCTCACCACTCAGAAGGCTGAAGCAAGAGATACCTATGATAATGATGATGATGATGATGATGATATGATGATGATGGTGATGATGGTGATGATGATGGTGATGATGATGGTGATGATGATGATGATGATGGTGATGATGGTGATGATATAAAGAACAGGAGGACAGGGAGGAGCGGCAGACATGGAGAGAAGACGACTGAAATACACTGATCATCAAAGGTTCACTCAAAGATGGAGAGCTAAGGGTTGTGCTGAAGACTGTCAGTTTTGGACACAGAAGAAAGATCTAGGGACAGACATGAAGGAGTGAGTGCAGAGATAACTGCAAGAAGGGGCCAAGGGTCCTACAGAGCCATCTTTCCAAGCTGGAGAGAATATGGCTTTGGGGTGAAGAGTTGGGGACATAGTTTACAAAATAGAAGTCACCACCAACCTTGACAGGATAACTGGGGAAGGTTAAGGAAATGGTGACTTTGCAAATATAAAGGACTGGGTGCATTCTGGGTCACATGGCAAAGCACGGGAAGGACACCACAAAGCAGCATTCTGGGCCACGTGTTCCCTCATGGGCAACAAAAGACTATGCAATGAAGATACTTAAATAGAACATTCAAATAAATATTTAAAAATAGCTTGAAGAAGGAGAAGGCAGATACATAATAAAGAAAGGCCAAGGAAAGAAAGGTAGACATACAAAGAGACAGACTGGAGGGCCCAGGAGATAGCTGAGAATAATTCTCATTCTCAGCAAATTATTATTAAACTGAAGACATATATCAGGAGCGGTGGTAAATGTCTGTGATCCCAGCACTCAAGAGACTGGGCAGTGGTGCCGCATGTCTTTAATGCCAGCACTTGGGAGGCAGAGACAGGCAGATCTCTGTGAGTTTGAGGCCAGCCTGGTCTACAGAGTGAGTTCCAGGACAGCGAGGGCCACACAGAGAAACCCTGTCTTGAATCCCAGAGAGAGAGAGAGAGAAAGTGAAAGAGGGAGAATGAAGCAAGAAGATGTAAATTTAAGTCTAACCTGAGCTACACAGCAAGACCTTAACCACCTACCCCCCCCACAAAGAAAAAAACCAGATCCATGCAGAACCTCTTTATTCCACTTTACAATGCAAATGACAGAAAGGCACCTGTGTGTTCGTGAAAGAACACACATAGAAGGGATGTGAAATGGTTAATAATAAAAATAGGCACAGATTTAAATGTATTGAGCATCCGTTTCTGCGTCTGTATAACTGAGGAAATTCCCAGACTAGAGTATTAAATGATACTTAACAAAGTTTTTAAAAGATGACTCATGTAAATTAAAACAAAAAGAATAGCCTAACATAACAGTGATGCAGTTTTTTAATTACTGAAAACACGCCTAACTAATGACAGCGGCTGCCTTGAAGAGCAGGTGGAGAGATGAGCCTGGGATTACTGTTCAAAGACAGTTAGTTCTCTATAATATGTTTTTCTCAAAACAAATGAGCTCCCCAGTAAGTGTGGCAAATGTCCTATAATAGGTGGTGACCATTGGTAATTGGGCCATTAGTTTGAATGCATTTTTTTTTATTTCTCAACGAAATAAAGGGCAAATAAAGCAATCACACCCCAAGGAGGCAGTCTTAGAAAATCTAGCTCCTGCAGAAGATCCAAACTACTTGTTTCCAAGACAGAGGAGGGTCAATTCCTCTTCATTCACTAGCAATAACAACAACCCTGCTGTGGTTTCCTCTGTCCCTCGTGAGATTTGAAGGCATCCCACTTCCAGAACTGAAGCCCTTTCCAGTCAGAGGTGCAGTTCTCAGATGCTGACAAACCCAGTGCCTCAAAGAGCCTGGAATTCACAAGAAACAGGTTTCTAACCCATAGCAATACTGTCACGGAGCCCGAGAGAGCCTAAGTTCAGACTCCCATATGTGAATAAAAAAAGGCATGGGCACACTCAGGAAAATCACATTCCCATTTAACCAGGTGGTTTGGCAGGTGAAGGCTCTTGCTGCCAAGCCTGAATATTTGAATTCCATCCCAGGACACACATGGTGGAAAGAGAGAACCAGCTCTGACAAATTGTCCTCTGATGCCTGCAAGTGAGCATCAAATGACAAATGACAGTGGCGGATCAAGAAAACAGCTCAACTCAGCACAGCTTAAGACATGGGGCATTTCCTAACTTAGAGACCAGATTGGGTGGGAAAGAAGCAAGGACCTATCTCTAGCCCTGGACCCTTCTTTCCATGGCATTCAGAGACAACGCCACCCTACTGAACCTCCCCTCTTAGTCAGCTTGCAAGACTCATCTAGAGGTCAAACATATGAACAGATATTTCTGTTTTATCAAAAGCTATACTAACATTTTTGTCTTTTTCATTAAAGCAAAACCTGCACCACCTGTAACAGGTAAGTCCTGTGTTTTCCTCAATTGTATCGTCATTAACTTCCTGTGGACGAGCCCCCTGATAATACTGTGAGTGTACCAAGACCCAATGTTTCTATTTCTGACGCTATGAGAATCCAGCACTCTCTTAGTTTCCCATTTTCCTACTCATGTTCCCAGCAGCTCCCTCCATTCTCAGCTGCCTGTAGCCATTTGGAGGTGACAATTGGAATTGCTTAGTACCTGGTGTAGTACTATGGTGATAAATATTTATTTGGTGCCACTTGTGCCAAGCAGCTGGACTTCTTGTTTAACATATGTATGTATGTAATATATATATATATATATATATATATATATATATATATATTGCATCATGTAAGTCATTACTCCTAACTTACACAGGAGGAACTGTGAGCTAACATAGCCTACCACAGTTACTCACACTTAGATGAATCTCTGAGAAATAATGGCCGCCCCCCTCCCTATGAAATATTTATGCTTATGGAAAAAAAATTGCTCTCTAAAATGAACCTAAGAACAACTGAGTCATAAAAAAAAAATCACAGTTGAACACCATCTTTCGAAAGAGATAATAGAAAAAGGGATAAGAAAAGGATAGGGGCATATAAACTTTAACAGTGAATTCTCCAACTTCTGGGGAGAAGTCAGGAAAAGAAAATGGCCTCTCCCAGAGACATTCCTCTCTCCAAAAAGATGCCTCAGTTAAGAGCTGCCACAGAATTGGTGGATTCTGGAGAGAGAGAGAGAGAGAGAGAGAGAGAGAGAGAGAGAGAGTCTGTGTGTGTGTGTGTGTGTGTGTGTGTGTGTGTGTGTGTGTGTGTGTGAGTCCCTCACAGTCCTGCTAGAACTTGTTGCAGAGTTTAAGAAGTAGCAGTGTTCTTGGTCCAGTAACTAACTGTGTGGTCATTTATTTTTACCTGTTTCTTTTTCACAGCAAAACAAGATACACGTAAGTGCCGTGTCTTACCAGCCCTGGGGTTACTTCCTACACCCGCTGTCTTTCTGACTCCAGACATTTCAGTCTTTCTTGTTTTATATTGAACAGCTTCCTCTAAAGTTACCAGTAAATATTTTAGAAACTAAAAACCCTACAGATAACAAGTCAGACAGCGAGCTGCCTGAAGGCAACTCCAAGTCAGTTATACTCCTTTTGAGTATTTTTAACTGGGTTATTTTATTCTTAACTTATTTTCAATGAGAGAATAATGTTCACATTGGTGGGCTACCATGTATACTTTGTTGTATGAATATGACTTGTTGTCACCACATCCAACTAGTGAGCACCCTCATCTCTATGGAGCATCCTTTTGTTTAGTGTCTGTTACCCTCCGCTGGCTCCTTCTAAAGCATGTAAGGCTTGTTGGAAGCTGATGTCCCCCTTACAGGATGGCAGAATGTACTCCTGATGCTTTGAACAGTTTCTGAAAATTGTTACCTATGGAAATATATGTCACCTGCTGTTTTTCTTGTTAGAGTTTATAGGTAACTGGGTTTTAAAACAAAAAGAAAAGAAAAAAGAGATGGCAGAAACCAAATGGAATTAGCAAAATCAAGTCAATTGAGATGTTACTAATTTACTAAATAAATAAATAAATAAATAAATGAAGGAAGGCAGAAAGAAAGAAAGAAAGAAAGAAAGAAAGAAAGAAAGAAAGAGAAAAAGAAAGAAAGAAAGGAAGGGCCAGGGGAGATACAGCAGGGGCCAAGACAGAAGAAGGCTCAGCCCTGCCCCCAGGAGTTCACTCATGAATTTGAACATTCTGACATGTTTCCTGCCCAGGGAGGTTGAGAGGAAAAGGTGAAAAAGGGATAAGAAAAGGATAGGGGCATATAAACTTTAACAGTGAATTCTCCAACTTCTGGGGAGAAGTCAGGAAAAGAAAATGGCCTCTCCCAGAGACATTCCTCTCTCCAAAAAGATGCCTCAGTTAAGAGCCGCCACAGAATTGGTGGATTCTGAATTGTGTGTGTGTGTGTGTGTGTGTGTGTGTGTGTGTGTGTGTGTGTGTGTGTGTGTGTGTGTGTGTGGTGTGTGTGTGTGTGTGTGTGTGTGTGTGTGTGTGTGAGTCCCTCACAGTTCTGCTAGAACTTGTTGCAGAGTTTAAGAAGTAGCTGTGTTCTTCATCCAGTAACTAACTGTGTTGTCATTTATTTTTACCTGTTTCTTTTTCACAGCAAAACAAGATACACGTAAGTGCCGTGTCTCACCAGCCCTGGGGTTACTTCCTACACCCGCTGTCTTTCTGACTCCAGACATTCAGTCTTTCTTGTATCATATTGAACAGCTTCCTCTAAAGTTACCAGTAAATATTTTAGAAACTAAAAACCCTACAGATAACAAGTCAGACAGCGAGCTGCCTGAAGGCGACTTCAAGTCAGTTATACTCCTTTTGAGTATTTTCAATTGGGTTATTTTATTCTTAGGTTATTTTTAATGACAGAATAATGCTCACATTGGTGGGCTACCATGTATACTTTGTTGTATGAATATGACTTGTTGTCACCACATCCAACTAGTGAGCACCCTCATCTCTATGGAGCATCCTTTTGTTTAGTGTCAGTTACCCTCTGCTGGCTCCTTCTAAAGCATGTAAGGCTTGTTGGAAGCTGAGGTCCCCTTCCTACAGGATGCCGGACTGTACTCCTGATGCTTTGAACAGTTTCCACAAATTGTCACCTATGGAAAAAAATGTCACCTGCTGTTTTTCTTGTTAGGGGTTTTAAAACAAAAAGAGAAAGAAAAGAGAAAAGTAAGAGATGGCAGAAACCATATGGAATTAGCAAAGTCAAGTCAATTGAGATGTTACTTTACAAAATGAAAGAAAGAAAGAAAGAAAGAAAGAAAGAAAGAAAGAAAAGAAAGAAAGAAGGAAGGAAGGAAGGAAGGAAGGAAGGAAGGAAGGAAGGGAGATACAGCAGGGGCCAAGACAGAAGAAGGCTCAGCCCTGCCCCCAGGAGTTCACTCATGCATTTGAACATTCTGACATGTTTCGTGCCCAAGGAGGTTGAGAGGAAGGTGGAAAGTAGTTCAGGGCTCCCACTTCTGATCACTTAATAAAACCATCTTAGAACCTGAGTGTGTTTCTGCCCACACTGGAAAGGACCCGTGAGCATCGTGCTCTCTGTGCTGGCTTCACCAACTGCTGCAATTCTAAGAAAGTTCCCATTGGATAAGTGCAGCACCTGCTCGGGGCAGGCTTGTCTGCCTCCATATTAGGGTAGAGTACAAGGCCTCCCGAGTAGCAGAATCTCTTGGTTTTTAAAGCATAGGACAGAGGACTAGCACAAACATCAGCATTGACAGCATTTTCCTGGTCAGTAAAATGTCTCTCTAGAATCAAGCAAGTTTTTACAGACTCAGGAAGATGCACACTCCCTCATGGTGTCCTCTACCCCCACATGCACGCCATGCCACACCAGTGCTCAGAGAGGAGATAAAAAGTAAAAGAGGACTCCTTTAAGATGTCACAGGCACCTGCTGCTGCCCAGCAGGCTCCTGGGCCCAGCTGCTCTAGAGCACCCCAGCTTGCTGAGCCTGTCTGTGCAGCTCACAAAGTCCCGCCCTTTCAACTAAATGGAATGAAAATGACAGACAGAAGTCAGAGATGAGCAGGCATCTCCTGGGTTCACTCTCCTGACTGTTCAACAAAAAGAATAAATTTTCAAATACTAGAGGCAAGAGATGATGGGGAAAGACAGGGAGAAAAGTCCCGAGAGACTAAGTAACAAAACTGGGGGGGCAAAACCCTGAAAAAATGGAGTTTGTTCAGCTTCTGCAGTGTTTCATCTCCCAGACAAACAAAGGGAAAACCACTCATCTCTTTTTTAATGACTATGTCAGCGTAAGAAAAAATGTACTGCAGTCACTCATTATGAAGGGCCAGGAGGGTCTCTCCCCAGCCCAGAATCCCTGCCTGGACAGACCTTACCATTAGACTTCTGCTATTGTCACTCCTGCTGCCGGTGTCAGCCCACACTAACTGCCTGTGTTTTAATTTTAGCCCAAGTAACAGTGCCTATCTGTAAGTACATTTTCTCTTCACCCATCTGGTAGAAGTAGGGACACCAAACAGGGAGCAATGTCCTAGAGGATCTCTAATCAGTGGAATGCTTCTGTTTATGAATACACAGAGCATGTCCTCTTAATGAGTGATCTGTTATTATAATGAAAGGTAAACACTTGGCTGGAAGACTGAGAAAGAAAATCGCCAAAGCAACATGTTAACAGCTTAGCTTTTCCTTTTCTTTACTTTTTTTTGGCAAACTATTTATTTTATGTACATTGTTGTTTTTGCCTGCATGTATGTCTACATGAGAGTTTGGGTCCGCCAGAATTGGAGTTCCAGACAGTTGCAAGCTGCCATGTGGTTGCAGGGAAAGGGAGCAGCCAGTGCTCTTAACCACTGAGCCATCTCAGCTACAGAGGATGAATACCAGATACAGAGATAGCCAGGAAGGAGTGCAGGGCACACAGACACAAGGAGGGAGCAGAGGGAGATGAGTACAGCCAGCATCAGCTCATGGACTGCTCCCAGTTAACCTTCCTACTGGATGGGGAAAGGGAACCATACACAGGGCCAGCCAGTCACATCAGACCAGACCCTGCCTCTCATCATAGATAGCATCCTGGGGGAGGTCTGGCATCGGCAGAAGTACTAGCAATGGTTAGCTCTTGGGGAAAAAACTACAAGGAAAGAGACTGGAGCCTTGTTCCAAATATTCTGCTAACAAGTTTTTGTTTCATATTGTCCTGCCTGGTACTCCCATGCCTTTTGGTAAGTTGTTTATTCATCTATTTCTATATTTCAGTATCATTTAGAACCCTTCCCAGAAGTAAAGGATTTGTTTGGGATGTGTTTTCCAACCCCCTGGCCTTCTCTGCTGTCTAGAAGCCCTTAAGTACTGAAGAATTAACTTACTAATGTGCACATTGACTAGCCAGCTGTGAGAACCTGAGACAAAGAGTGCAGATGGGTTAAAGCCCTGCATGGTGCTGTTCCAGTAATGCAAAGAGAATTTTAGGAATAATTAGTGCTGACACTATTTTGATGGAGATCCTTCTTTCATACATGATGGCTAGCCCTTTAGAAAACAAGTGTGCTATCTGCCCTGAGGTACGCTAGAATACGGGGTCCTCATAATTCCATTTGTGGAAACATGCTCTAAGGAGTAACCCTAAATATGGGATGTGTCTGACTGGGGCCTCCTTTGGCATAATTCCTAGTGAAGAATTTTCAAGAGAAACCCTTCACCACTGAACTTGGAATCTGTTTCTCCCAAGTTTCCTAAGAAATGTGTTTTTTTACACTTTTCCCTCTTCTGTCTCTCCCAGCATAGTCTTAGATTTCATGTGACAGGTCAAAGTGACAGTCCACCACTCCCTTAGCGCGGGAGTCAGTGTCTGTCTGTTCCCAGCAACCCTTTAGGCACTGTGGCATGGGGTTCCTGATACCAAGTGTGTGCTCATACACTCTCCAGGTAGTCATCAATCGAATGATGAAAAACCCTTGCCTGTTAGCACTAAGGCAAATTTTGTTTAGGACGCTAGAGGGAGCTATGACCCCAGCCTTGGTGATACTCTTTCTTGAATTCACTCACCTTCTGGCAGCTCTGCACTTCCTCCCTAACCCCATAAAGAGCACTTTTGTCAAATGATTGTATTTCAGCTCTTCCCTAAATGCCCTATGAGCGAACAGGAAACTGACGTCACTCATAGCTACTGCACACTCCCAGCTGAACATCAAGCCCTTCTGCTGAAGTTCTAGTTGCCCACAGTTCTTATAAGTTACAGGGTTATTGATTTCCCCTCAATCATGACATGTGCTGTCACAAAAACCACAGAAATCTTAAAGACAATTCACACAGTTTTTGAACCTAAAATGAACAACACTAAACAATAGGAACCTTGAAGGACATGATGAAAAGTACAGAATGGGATAGATAGCCAGCAGGATGACTCCATGGAGAAAGGAGCTTGACGCTGAGCCCTGCAATGCAAGACAAATAGTATTTAGAAGGCCTGGTGACTCCAAGTTGCTTTCATCTGATGTCTACACACACCATGGCACATGAGTGCCCATACACACACAGAGAGAGACAGACACACACACACAGAGAGAGAAACACACACACACACACAGAAACAGATACACAGAGACAGACACACACACACAGAGAGAGAGAGAGACACACACACAGAGAGAGACACAGACAGACACACATACAGAGACAGACACACACACACACATACACACAGAGACACACAGAGAGATACACACACATACAGAGACAGACAGACACAAACACACAGACACACACACAGACACACACACACACACACACACACACACATATACACATACAGAGACAAACAGACACACATACACACCCCTAATTAGAAATCTTTAAAAAGAAATAGGTATGTTCTTTCTAATTCTGCTATTCTTATCCTAAAATATCTACAGTATTTCTTGTTCCACAGCTCTTCCCAAGCCAGCTTTAGAATTCTCATTAAACCCCACAGACTGCTAAAAATAGAAACTGTAACCAGAGTTTAGAGACAGATTGCAAATGAGCTCCCTCTGCTGTATGGGGAGCACAGTGTTCATGATCCCAAGAATGAAGAAAGGCCATAAAGAAGGGCCGCATGTTAGGTCATGACTCTTGCCTTGGCTAAGTTTTTTGTTGTTGTTGTTGTTGTTGTTTTTCATTTTCTGAAGAAAAAAATGGCTATTACTCCTATAACTGATCCCACATGACATAAAGATGATGAGGGCTTCTAAGACATTCAAAGGGTTTCAAATCAGCTATGAGAAGGTAGCCTATTCTTGGAGGATAGAATGTCTCACTAAATCCTTCCTCTAGTGTTACAAGTGGGTTTTCATGGGAACCTAGTACCTAATTTATTTTAAACTAATCTCTTTTCTTTTCCTTTTAAGTGTTTGCACCGATAGGCTGAGGTAAGTCCAGGTCTTCTCTCTCAAGCTTCCTCCCGTGTGAGTAGCATCCTTGGTCCCCAATTACACGGGCAATTTTGACATCTGACCACTGAACTCAGAGACACAAATAAGTTTCCATCCCTTTCCCCCATGTTTGCTAGTGTAAATTTAAACCATTTTATCTGCCTGCTTGACTGCCTGCCCTGGCCATGTGTCTCTTCCCTCCCTCAACCTTCAGTATTTTCTGAGACACAGGCTTGAAATTAAGCCAGGGGAGAACCCTACACTAGCCTAAGGGTCTCCCACTTCAAATCAAAACTGAGAAATGGCTAAGGCTAGTGAAGACAGGGAGTGCAGCCTTTTATGAAAATGAGCTGAGGTACAAATGCATAGGATTCCAAAGTGTCTCCATTTAACCCAGCGGGGCTCAGACAGCAATGACGGGGCCAGGCTTGGGAATAAGGAAAACCCAGCAGTCACTGATGATGTGTTTACCTTTATCTCTTTCAGTTGACAGTTCCGGGAAATTCAGTAAGTTTGTATCACTTCCTCACCTTCCCTGTTTCTTTGATTAACACTGTTGAGTTTCTGTTGCCAAATCCTCTTGAGTTACAAATCGTTCTATCTGAAAAAGTCATTCTGTCTAAGTGGTTCTCTCTTGTTTCAGTTTGGGTCCTTCCTGTCTGTTTTCCCTTTGTAGTAGAATACAGTATCTTGTCTCTGATTCAGTTACTGTGGAAGACTACTGATGGAGCACATGGCATCCCATACCCAGCGGTTCTCAGCCTGCGGGACACAAACCACTTGGCAAACCTCTAGCACCCAAAAATGTTTACATTACTATTCATAACAGAGGCAAAATTACAGTTATGAAGTAGAAACAAAACTAATTTTACGGTTGAGGGTCACCACAACATGAAGAACTGTTTAAAGGGTTACAGTGTTAGGACAATTGAGAACCACTGATATAGTCTGTCATAATGGGACCGGCTTGCTCTGTGCTGTGCTCTGACAAACTGATTGTTCTCACTTAAGATGAAAAATATTCTCAGAGTTGTGTGTTGGTGGCGCATGCCTTTGATCCCAGATATCAGGAGGCAGAGGCAGGCAGATCTCTGTGAGTTGGAGGCCAGCCTGGTCTACAGAGCTAGTTCCAGGACAACCTGGAAAGCAATACAGAGAAACCCTGTCTTGAACGCCCCCCCCCAAAAAAAAGAAAGAAAGAAAGAAAGAAAGAAAGAGAGGAAAAGAAAAGAAAAGAAAAACTCTAGGGCTCACAACACATGCCTGTCAAGACGTGATGATGATTGTGATCACTATCATTAGGAGAATGGGGTTTTAAAGTGACTTGCAGAAGAGTAAGGGAAGGCAGGAAATTTATTTCCTTAGACCCAAGGAGGACTGGTGTCACCCCAGGGAGGACTGACATCATCACCAGGCTGAGGATGTGGATCTTAGCTCAGTGGGACAGAGTAGTCTTCTCTGTGGGCAGGGGATGGACAGGAAGCCAGTCTCAGAAGGCTTGAGGTCAGTTCTCAGCCCCCATGAAGAGGCAGCTCCCAGCTGCCTGCAACTCAGCCTGGCGTCATAGAGCACCTCCGCACCTGTTTGACAGATGCAAACACATAAACAAAAATAAAAATAATCTTCTAGAGAAAGGCTATTGGAAGGTGGGTTCTCTTGGAGTTTGAAAATCTCCACTGATGTCTCTTCTGTGTTTTGTTTTTTAGCACTACCTCCTATGGGTAAGTTCCTTAACGATTTTCAACTCAGATATGTGATGTAGAATCTCATATTTTCTGTATGCCCCAAATGGAGGCCTGTAATTCTAAGCTCACCTCAGATGCTCCTCTTATTCAAAATCTCCTAAGGCTTCCAGTGTCTGCTTTGGGGGCTACCCCTGCAGGGGAGTTGAAGCCCTACAAAAGGTATAACACCTGCACCCCAACCACCTCCTGGGTGTCCAATGAACATGTTCTCACTCAACCTCAGCAGAGCACGGGGAGAATACATTCTGAACCTCGTAGTTCTTAGAGCTCCTTGCTTTTTGTAAGTGGAGGCCCTCACCTCCTTTCTGCTGCCTTCTAAATGACTTTGTTTGACAGGCAGGGGTCACTGAGCCCCTGTCCATACCAAGCACCCCCAGCAAGAGTCCTCAGTTTACTTTGACAGCCTAGATAGTCCTTTTTCTTGATTTAGGGAACCAAATTACTAAAGAAACAAACAAACAAACAAACAAAAAATCACAGAATTCTTACCCAAAGCTACAAATTGAGTTTTATGAGACAACCCAGAAACTGATGCCCTGGAGGGCTGGTTCACCCACACACAGTTAAAGGGATTGAAATGCTGACAAAGGAGCTAGTGTGTTTCAAGTAGTCTAAAGTGATATTTAAAGCTGAACTCTGGAGTCTGACTAACAGGTACAGTTCCCAGAGCCACCATCAGCATCACCTAGACAACACTCTCATTTCATCTTCAGCTGTAGAATTCAAACAACAACAGTGTCCGGCTTACCTGGCTGTTGTGAAGATTGGACTGTTTCATATTATGGTCAAAAAAGTGGGTGCTGGGCAGAGCTGGAGAGACTCAAAGGGGAGCTCAATGGTTAAGAGCACTTACAGGTCATGCTGAGGTCCTGATTCTCTGAACCTGCATGGTGCCTCACACCAGTTCCAGGGAACCTGGCACTCTCTTCTCACCTCCAAAAGACACATGTGGTGTACACATATGGTGCCCTTTCACCAAAAACACACACTGAACACAAAATAAATCTGAAAGCATAGGGAATGTGGGCGCTTAGAATAAGATGAGCACAATGGCTCTCAGCACTCTTAATGCTTTTACGGGATGAAACATGCTTTTGTCAACAGGGACAGCACAATATTAAGAAATAATTGTTTCTTCCGACAGTAACTCTTTCAATCTGATCTCTTCCCAAGCTACAAACTCATTACTCCCCTAGCCACTACTCATTAGTCCTACTACTGAGCAAATGGCAAATTCCTTCCCATTATGCCTCACCTTTTTTTGACTGAAAAGAATCCAGAATTTTTTCAATAATATCTGTACATTATTATTAGTTATCAATACCTGCATTTTCTAATGTCTAAGTCACATAAATATCTACACTATGTGATTTCCACCATTTTATATTGGGGGGGAGGGGACAGAAATTCTGGATACCTGAATCACACCTTTTTTTGTATACTCAGTTCTATTCCCAGGTTCCACGGATGGAGGACTTCCCAAAAAAACAGATTCCAAAGCCCAGATGGTAAAACAAGGAAGCGCAGTGTTCCCACAAGGATGCAGGGAGACAGTGACAAAGAAAATGGTGTTAAGTACTAAGGAGTCCTTTACAACGCTGCACAAAAAAGAGACGAAACCAAGAATCAAGGGCACCCATGCGGGGATTGGGAACAGAGGACGGCTGAAGGGCGAGGCCAGGACTCCAAAGAGGCACGAGTCCCCCCACAGGAACAGATCTCGACTGCTCGAGTGGGAAACCCATGAAACAAAGTGTGAGGTTGGCGTTCCAAAGAGACACGAGGCCCAGATAACCAATCAGACAGGAATTCCAAGAAGACAGGAATCTCAAGTAAGGTTTGACACAAGACTGGAAAATGAAATTGCAACTGAAGTCCTTTGGTGTGAGCCAGCAGCAGTTTGCAGAAAACGGGAATCGCTCAGGAAGAATGAGGAAGGCATACTGAAGAGACAGGATTCACAGATGCCAAAGCCTAAGGAATGCCCACCAGAACCACAAGAAAGGTGTGTTCCGCCTCCTGGCTGTCACCCACCCCCGCCAGAGGCACCACGTGGCCCCTAGGGGCTTCCACTGTGATCTTCAGGTTCAAGCTGTGTCCCTGCCCTCACCCCGCTGGATCATGGTTACAAAATCCATTTCTTCTAGACATCTTCGTTTTCTGCTATTCAGAAGTTTGCCGTTATTAGACTTCCCTGACACAAACTACATCTTCCAAATTTTTCTCTGTAAGCAAATACGTATATAGACTCCAATGAAGAAAGACAGTGTTCTCAGAAATAAAATGTCTTTACTAAATATCTAATAAGTTCCTTTGACAGTGTTCTGTCTCTAGCTCACCCAGTTGACCTTATGACCTTGATGGCTGCAAATGCTTTATTTTCCACCAAAAAAAATACATAGGAAATAAAGTCAGACCTCCCGCAACCAAGCAGTTTATGACAGAAATGGTGGCCATGTAAGCACAATCATTTTTTTAAGAGTCAATTTTAAAATGTGTCCAAAAGTAGTTTAAATAGTCTGGAAAGAGTCTAGAGATAAGAGAGTCAGAAATCTCTGGTGGGGGGAGCAACCAATATCTGCACATCAGACACTGACTCTTCCAAGACACCTAAGGAAACTTATTTAAATCTCTGCCCCACTAAATACATAAGATTCAAAGATTAAGGTAGAATCCTGCTTCCCAGAGAGACCGAGCAGCAAGCAGCTCAGCTAGCTCACCTCCTCGTGTCTCCCAACAAGACCTCCTGCTCATCCTTGCCTTCCTTATAAACCTTCTCCACCCGGCTTCTCCCCACAACTTCCTGTCAGCTGGTTGCTGACCCAGCCTCCTGACTGCAGGTGAATTTTATTTAACCAAACACATCTTTGCATCATTAAACAAATGTTCCAGAGCATAAACAAAAGTAACACACCTTACGTTAATAACACTCTGGATGTGTTGTTGATGTGAGCAGCTGAAGTAGAGCTCAAAGTAAGTGTTGTGTTAATGCTACGTCAGCGTCATAGAGCCCCAGTTTGGAATTCCATGTGATACTTGTTTGTGGCCATACACTTCATACCTAGCATTCATTTATAAAAATATTATGCATTTTTTACCATCACTTAATATCGGCAGAAGCAAACTGAACTGATGGTAATAGAATTGACAGCTTTTTATTGTGAAATAAATAAAATCTGTATTAGCAGATGATCCTTGGGAGAGAATTATTTTTCTGCTTTTCATATGTTTTAAGAAAGATTGAGCTCTTAAATAAAATGTAAAGCTGACTTTATTTCTGGGGATGGTTTCCTTCCTTTCCTTTTGACCAAATTCCTTAAAAACGTTTTTCTTCTTTCTCCAGAGAAACTCCAGACACACATCTCTCCCTGGGGGTGGTTGGCAGAGCATGGAAAGCCACTGGAACACTTCCTAACCTCTCTGAGAGAGAGAGACGCAGGGCTTCCCTGTGCTGGTGCAGTTGGTGTGAGAAGGGAATGGAAAGGCACAGGCCTCCACAGTCTCCTTCAGACACGGACATAGGGAATTGTTTTTCAATGTCTGTTGCTACACTCTCACCTAGCACACACTTTTAGCCCATGACCAGAGGGTGGTATGGGCCCACGCACCCTCACATCTCCCAACCTAACCCCTGCTCACACAGCATGATCACCAAAGAGCCTTCATTTAATCCCACAGCAAGCTTAGGAGTAGCAGTGGGTAAATTTTATAGTTTAACACTATATTTGAAGTGATAGAGGATTCATTTTATTCTGAGAGTTTTAGCAGTAAAATCATCTTGGTGTGTTGCCTGGGCTTAAACTAGTGCTCTCTTCAGACTAGCAAGGCTTTTCCTTAAACTCCACACCCTGAGCCTGTGAGTCCCACCCTTCTCTAAATGTGACCCTGAGACTCATTCCTCCCCGGGGTTGCTTGCAGGTTCTGGACCTCACAGGAGATGCCTGTGTAGGTAGAGTTGCTTCTCCATGTTGCTTCATTCCTGTTCTCTGGTTTATTTAACAGCCACCTCAAGGGTGACTGGACCCTCCCAGCCCATTCTTGTCCAAGTCAGAGAGAACATAGAATTAACTTGTCACCTGTCACCTCAAGCTGATGCTCAGAGCATGGAGGTGACGTGGGTCTCATCCCACTATTGCCTCACAGTCCTTGAGTCTGTGGACGGGGCCCACTCGGCTGGAGAGCACATGGCGGAATACAGAGGAAGGATGATGCCTGATGCTATCCCTGAGGGAAGCTGACCCTGCAGATACATGATGCCAGAACTTCAGATGATGGGCAGTACCGGTGCCTTTTTGGGAAAGATGGTGTCTACCAGGAGGCCCGCATGGATGTGATGGGTAAGGATTCCAGACAGGTCTTTGGCCTCTCACGCCTAACGCTGTGACAGATGCTGGTTCCTGGGAGATCTCTCTGGCACCCAAAATACTCACCACGCTCATTCATTTTCAAGTTTATATTGAACTTTCAGCGTATCAGCCACCATAGACACTTCAAGATCACAACTTCAGGAATGCTGATTTGAAGTTTTTAAATAATTTTTTCTACTAATTCTTGTAACATGAACAATAAAAACCCACAGAGAAATATTGGGTTTCAAGCTGAAGATCAGAATAGCAATGTAACCAAGCCACTAGCTCATACCTCAGACCAAAATGGGTGATCCTGTCTCCACGAATCCTCAGAGTGCAATGTTCTGTCTGACTGAAAACTAAACCTCACATGAGACCCTTTTCTCTTCCTTT
This sequence comes from Cricetulus griseus, assembly GCF_003668045.3. Classification (NCBI taxonomy): domain Eukaryota; kingdom Metazoa; phylum Chordata; class Mammalia; order Rodentia; family Cricetidae; genus Cricetulus; species Cricetulus griseus. Next base: position 231,057,732 of record NW_023276806.1, read on the forward strand.
TAAGCTCCCTAGTGTTGGGATTAAAGGTGTGAGCTCTGTTATTCCTTTTGGCCGATTCACTCTCATGTAACCCAGGGTGGTCTTGGACTCAGGGAAAACCATCTGCTTCTATCTCCTGAGCCTTGGATTTAAAGGTGTATTCCACCACCACCTGGCTTCTCTGGCTACCTAGTATGGCTGCTGGGATTAAAGGTGTGTATCACCACTGCCAGGCCCTATGGCTGTGGCTAGCTTTGCATTTTGATGCCCAGTGACTTTATTAGATCATAAATAATATATCACCACAAATTATCTGAGAATTTCAAACCATGTATTTTTATCATATTCTCCCCTAACTCCCCCCACTTAACTCTTCCAAGATCCACCCTCCCTTCTTTACCCTACAACTTCCTAGCCTCTTTTTTTATTATTAATTTAATAACCCATCAACTCCAGTTCATGCCGTCCATATACTCATGGGCATGGAGCCATCCACTGGAGCATTATCAGCCTACCAAAAGCCACACCCTCAGAGAGAACTGTCTCACTCCTTCCCTGAAGCCATCAACAGTCCACAGCTCCTCAGCTGGGGCGGAGCTCGTCATCCCTCACTTCTGTGCTGAAGGGCTTGGTGTTGTGCAGGTCTTGTGAGCTCAGTGGTCCTGTCACAGTCAGACCGTTCCAGTGCCCACCCCAAACCTCTGACTCTTACAACCTCCCTACTTCACCCTTCCATGGTGGTGGCTCAGCCCTGGGTGATGGGAGCCGGACACAGATGTCCCACTTGTGGCTGAGCACCCCCAATGACACTTCTCTGCACTTTGACAGTTGTGAGCTTCTGTCTTAATCACCACTCGATGCCCAGAGAATCTTGTCTGATGAGGTCTGAGAGCTGTGCTAATCTCTGGGTACCCAGATAAAGAATTTGGAAGGCATTTTGATACTGTGTCCACTTAGCAAAATAACAAACAGTAGTAGAGTCACTGCCGTGAGTTCTTGGCCAGACTGGCAGTACCAGGCATTGCTGTGGTTTAAAATTTTTAAGTATTAGGACAATCAGGAAAGTAGGACTCTCAAGCACCTCCATAAAGTCGTCATAGGTTCCAGTAAATCTGAGAATATTCCCCATAACTTTATGCAAGAAACATTATTTCACAGTGTTACTGAGATTCTGGGGATTATGCAGTTTCCAGGAAGCATACTGATTTGAAGGCTCAGATAGATCTACCACATACACAGAACTCATAAAGACTGACAGATTTGCTGTGCTCAGAGAATGGTGTTGGGAGCTGCAGAGTACTGCGCCTAAAAGATGGCACCGGTTTCCGCCTTCCACCAGCCCGACAGCAAATGCTCTCTGTGGTAAACAACTCCTAATTTGGTAAAGGCTGCGTATCCTCTTAATTCTGCTTGGAGACAACCTATCCTAGCACGCCATGTGGGGTTAGGTGATTGGTAGTTGTAGGCTATATCAGACCCTGTCTTCCTGGACCCAGGGCCACTCCCTGTAAATCAAGGTTCCCGAATAAACTGTGAGAAGAAGATTCCTCGGTGTTGCGTCGTTCTTGCTGGTCAAGGGTGGACGAGACAAGTGGTGACCTGTACAGGGAAACTCAGAACTTCTCACAGTTGGGGCGGTGCCGGTAAGTTCCCCAGGTAAGTGGAACAAAAAGGTCCGTGGTGAATGCGGCAACAAGGTCTCCAGCAAGGAGCAATAAGGACCTCGGTAAAGAGGCAATAAGGTCTCCGGTAAGGAGCAAGACTGTTCGCAGCCGAAGCGAAATGAAATTAAAAGGCCTCGCTCCTGCTTTAACTTGCAGAGTGAGAGTAAAGTGAATGGACCCTGCTATTATAGTGGTGATTTGGCTGCTCTTTAACATTGCAGTATGGGCTTTTGTTTTTTGGTGGTGTTATCCGACTTGCACACCTCCGGAGCGCACAAACTAAAACAAAAGCACAATGGGATCGTCACAGCCACATCCAATTTTTCTGGCTCTTCAAGAGCTGCTTCATTTTAAAAAATTAAAGTTAACTAAAGCCACGTTGCAGAGGTTCCTGAATGAATGCGACGCCATTGCACCCTGGTTCGCGGCTTCAGGCAATCTCTCGGTGGCTAGTTGGGATAAGTTAGGGAAAGATTTGGATTTTGCCTGAGAACAAGGAACATTGAAGCCGTGTGTTCGGCCGGTATGGCGACTAGTACAGAGCTGTCTAGAGGACCAAGAGGGAAATAAGAAAGCTATAGCGAATGGACAAGCTGCCCTTGAAATGCTTCAAGAAGAAAGATCAGAACAGTCAGAAAGTGAGAGAGGAAGGGAAAAACGGAAAGGGAATAAGGAGCGAGTCTATCCTTCTCTAAGAGAGTTGAGGAAGGGGTTAAAAGAAACAGTAGAGGATTCAGAATCAGAGCAGGATATATGTGAGGATGAGGACCTCATGGAGGATGAGGAGGGAGAGATTATTGAGCTCATGGAAAAACATTCCTTAAAAGTATCAGAAACACAGCGCCCTAAAATGGCGACTGAAAAGCAAGGGCACCGCCCTACTGCTCCTCCCCCCTACTGCTCACAAGAGGAAGTAAGAGCTCCTGGTTGTTCCACCTTCTGTCCGGAAGTGTGGCGCACTGTTCGCACTGAGTTCCAGATTGCTCGACCACTGGCTTACCAGTTTTTATGGATGGTAACCAACAGAGATATCATGAGCCGATTGACTTTAAAATAGTCAAAGCTCTGGCAGAGTCGGTACGCACCTATGGGGTGACAGCAGCTTTTACAATTGCTCAGGTAGAAGCAGTCACTCGCTTCTGTATGACACCTAGTGATTGGACGAATTTGGTAAAGGCTTGTTTATCGCCAGGACAATATTTAGATTGGAGAGCTTTCCAAATTGAATTTGCCAATGATCAAGGTGCAGCTAACCATGCGGCTGGTAATCCAGCCTGGGATGTGGACATGCTTCTTGGTCAGGGATGTTTTGCACAGCAACAAACAGGATACCCCCCTCAAGTGTATGATCAGATTAACCATATAGCCATTAGGGCTTGGGGGTCTCTGCCCAACAGAGGTGAGGTCAGTGGAAATCTTACAAAGATATTACAAGGTCCTATGGAACCCTTTTCAGACTTTGTGGCAAGAATGGTAGAAGCTGCAGGATAAGTGTTTGGGGATCCAGATGTTGCTATGACTTTGATCAAACAGCTGATTTACGAACAATGTACAAAGGAGTGTAAGGCTGCAATAACTCCATATAAAGGTAAAGGCCTTGAGGTCTGGATGAAGGTCTGTAGGGAGTTAGGGGGTCCGCTGACTAATGCTGGCCTAGCAGCTGCTGTGATCCAATTGACTAAGAAAAGCGGAGGTTCGGGAGCTTGCTTTAAATGCGGCAAGCAAGGGCATTTGAAAAGGCAATGCCCAGAAAGAGGAGATACTACAGTCAATAATTCTACCCCAAGCCCTAAGCAACCTGGCTTATGCCCTAGATGTAGAAAAGGAAACCATTGGGCTAAGGATTGTACATCACTAAAAGACATCAATGGACAGCCTCTTGTTCAGGGGTATGGAGGAGCTCATCCAAAAAATGGACGAGGGGGCCCAAGACCCCAGGGCCCACAAATATATGGGGCCGTGGAGGATCAGAACCAGGAGCAGAGTCCCGAAACCTGGCCCTCTCTTCGACATCCGAGAGACCAAGGAGAGCCACTACAGGCTCCAAGGGGCTGGACTTATGCTCCACCACCAGACTCGTATTAACTCCCAGAATGGGGGCCCAGCTCGTTGACACTGATTTTAAGGGACCCCTTGAGCCTGGCACAGTAGGCCTGCTTATAGGAAGAACATCTGCGGCCTTGAAAGGTCTACGAGTACATTCTGGGGCTATAGATCCTGATTACATGGGTGTAGTAAAGATCATGGTGGAATCTCCTAGAGGGATTACAGCCATTTCTCCTGGAGACAGGATAGCACAGCTACTGCTTTTGCCAAGTTTACATGATAAGTTTCCAGCTCAAACCAGAGAGAGAGGAGAGGGAGGCTTTGGTTCCACTGGTTCGAACTTAACCTTCCTAGCTTTGGACCTCGATCAACGTCCGACCCTCAAGTTAATAGTGGATGGTAAGAAAATCCTAGGCTTATTAGATTCTGGAGCTGATAAGAGCATCATAGCCACCAAAGATTGGCCCTCTGGCTGGCCTATACAGGTCTCTTCCCAAACTTTACAAGGTTTGGGCTATGCTAAGGCCCCTGATATGAGTGCTAGACAATTGCCTTGGAAAGATCAGGAAGGGCATTCAGGGACCATGCAGCCTTATGTGTTAGACTTACCAATTTCACTATGGGGAAGAGATTTATTGAAAGTCATGGGTTTTAAGCTCACAAATGAATACTCAGAAACATCTCAAGATATCATGAAACGAATGGGATATGTCCCAGGTCGGGGCCTCGGAAAACATCTGCAGGGTCGAACTAGTCCTATTATTCCACAACCGAGACCAAAGAATCTAGGTCTGGGTTTTTCCTAGGGGCCACTGGGGAAGGTATTCCTATTACCTGGAAAACAGAGGAGCCGGTATGGGTTCCTCAGTGGCCACTTTCCTCTGAAAAACTGGAGGCTGCTAGGACTCTAGTGCAGGAGCAGCTGGATCTGGGGCATATAAAATCCTCTGTGTGTCCATGGAATACTCCTATTTTTGTCATTAAGAAAAAATCTGGTAAATGGAGACTGCTTCATGATCTTAGAGCTATTAATCAGCAGATGCAAATTATGGGCCCTGTGCAACGTGGTCTTCCACTTTTAACCTCTTTACCTGCATCATGGCCTATCATCTCTATAGATATTAAAGACTGTTTCTTTTCCATACCTTTGTGTGCCAAGGATTCAGGATGCTTTGCATTTATGCTACCCTCTTGTAATCATGAACAGCCTGATCTAAGATATGAATGGATAGTGTTGCCACTGGGGATGGCCAATAGTCCTACTATGTGTCAGTTGTTTGTTGCAGAAGCTATTGCTCCTTTGAGAATGGACTTTCCAAAGACTAGATGTGTTCATTACATGGATGATATTTTATTGGCTGCCAAAGATGATGAAACGCTGAACAAGTCATATGTAAAATTGGTAAAACTGCTTGAGATGCGTAATTTAGTCATAGCCTCAGAAAAGGTACAAAAGGACACTGTTGTTAACTATCTAGGGGCTAAGATTCTCCCTCATACAGTTATACCACAGAAGATAGAGATTAGAAAAGACAATTTAAAAACTCTTAATGATTTTCAGAAGTTGTTGGGAGATATAAATTGGATAAGGTGTTATTTAAAATTACCTAATTATGAGTTGAAACCATTGTATAATATTCTCAATGGTGATTCAGCATTAGATTCTCCTAGGCAGTTAACCGCTGAAGCCAGAGAAGCTTTAAAGAAAGTGGAGACAGAATTACAAAACGCCAGTCTTAAACGCCTAATAGAAAATATGGATATTCTTTTGTGTGTGCTCCCTACATTCTCCCAGCCTATAGCTTTGCTGTGGCAAGATGGTCCATTACTATGGATTTATTCTAAATCCTCCCCAGGAAAAACTATTGAATACTATCCTGCAGCAGTTGCTGACTTGGCTCAAAATGGGATACAGCAATGCCTTCAATATTTTGGGAGACTACCAAATAAGATCATAAACCCATATACTGTTCAACAAGTTAAGATCCTTTGTGGAACTGTGGATGATTGGGCCATTCAGCGCTGCAGGTTTTCAGGAGAAATAGATAATCATTATCCAAAACACCCTCTAATGTCATTTTTTAAAGAACATCCGGTCATTTTTCCTAAAATGACTGCAGCTGCTCCTATTGCTGGAGCCACAAACATTTTCACTGATGGATCCAAGACGGGCTGTGGAGCCTATATGATAGGGCATCAGGATCCAGTACAATTTCAATATCAGCCTCGCTCCCCCCAGATTATTGAATGTAAAATTGTTCTTGAAGTGTTTAGAAATTGCCCGTTCCCCTTTAATCTAATTTCTGATTCAGCATATGTTGTGAATGCTGTCAGGGCCCTGAAGGTTGCAGGACCTATCAAATCTAATAGTACAGTTTGCATACTCTTACAGGAGTTGCAAAAGTTGATCTGGTATCACGATCAGAAATTTTTTATACAACATATTAGGGCTCATACCAACTTGCCTGGACCTCTATCAAAAGGCAATGAGGTCGTAGATCACTGTACTAGAGGGGAATATGTATTTTTTGCTTCCCCTGTGGAGCGGGCACAGCAATTTCACAAACAATTCCATGTTTCTGCAAAAACTTTGCAGCAAAAGTTTCAGCTATCCCGAGTGGAGGCTAGACACATAGTATTGAATTGTCAACAGTGTATAACCTTTTTGCACCCCCCTAGCGTGGGGGTCAATCCCAGAGGGCTATTGCCCCTGAAAATTTGGCAAATGGACATAACCCATTTTTCAGGATTTGGAACTCTTAAATACATCCATGTGTCTGTGGATACCTGTTCAGGCATCATCCATGCCATACCTATGAGTGGGGAAAAGGCTTGAAATGTCATTGGACATTGCCTTGAGGCGTGGGCTGCCTGGGGAAAACCTCAGCAATTAAAGACTGACAGTGGCCCTGCTTACACAGCTCAATCTTTTACCTCCTTCTGTAAGCAAATGGAGGTCCAATTAAACCATGGCCTACCTTATAATCCCCAAGGACAAGGAATAGTTGAAAGAGCTCATCGCACATTGAAAGAATGTTTATTAAAACAAAAAGGGGGACTAGGCCATGGTAGAACACCAAAGGAACAACTATCCTTGGCTCTCTTTACTATGAATTTTTTGAATTTGGATTCTCAAGGCCTTTCTGCTGCCAATAGGCACCAGACTCAGGCACCTCCTCAAAAGGGCTACGTAAGATGGAAAGATATCCTTACGGGTCTATTGCATGGACCGGACCCAGTGTTAGCATGGGCGAGAGGTTCTGTTTATGTTTTTCCTCAGGATCGGCAAGATCCGGTGTGGATTCCAGAGAGACTAACGAGGTGGTGCAACAAACAAGATGAAGCCTCTGATATTGATTCTGCTGCTGACCTTGACAACTCCGTGGCTAATCCAGGCCAGAGAACAAATCCTGTGGGCCATAGCGAAAGCGTGGCCAATTCCCTTGCCTGTCCATAGCATATCTAAAGTTTTGCCTGTTTTCTTCTCTACTAGTTGTGATTTGGGTCTGCCCTGTATGAATTTGGATCCTGACACTGCCCAGTATTCAGCCACTAATATTTCTCTCCATGGGGCATTATGCTTCTCCCTCATTAATAATTCTAACCCATGCATTTGGATGAAAAATGGTTCTGTTGGCAATTGGCTTGACCCCCTTACTCATAACCAGATATCGAACGCTATGCTCACTGAAGTCCTGACCCAGATTAGTACAGGCGCTAGTTCTGGCTCCAGCACTGGTACAAATGGGACCACGGATGTAAACATCACTACACTTCCAATGCTCATGGAAGGGCTTCGACCTTCTAATTCACGTTATGGTCAATTCAATTCCACTGCTCGTCAGGTGTTGCCTTATTGTGCGCCCAATCCGGGGTATCCTCCTCATTGGACACCCTGTCAGAGTCCAGACCACAAACTTAAACAGATAGCTCCTGGTTTTGAATTTACTCCCCCTCTTGACAGGTATCAGTATAAACTAACTCAGGGAGGTTCCCAAAGAACAGGCAGTAAAAATACCTGGTCATGGTTTCAATGGGTACTCTCCAACGAGCGTGGAGCATTGACTTCCCTTGAACCTTTTACGGTTCTCCAGAATCTCACCATAAGACTTCTTAATGTCTCTGGAACTAGAGGAGAGGAGGAACCTTCTATAAAGAATCTGAGTATACATAAAATACTAATGATTTTACTGTCCCAGCTAGTCCTGTATGCCGGAAGGCTCCCTTTTTCTTCCTGTTATTCAATGCCACCAACAACACCAATGAAATAGTATCATGCAATTCCTCTGCTGTTCGTTGCATTGCTAGTCAATGCTGAAATGGAACTACTGATACCGCAGTAGTGATGAGGGTTCCTACATATGTTCTTATTCCGGTTAAAGTGGATACAGGAACATTTCCCATTACGGAAATCATCATAACCAAACGGAATTTTGGCATAACTGCAGCATTGGTTACTGCCATTACCCTTTCTGCAGCAGCGGCTACGACTGCCGCCGTTGCCATGGCTGCTCAGGTCCAATCAGCTGAGACAGTCAATGACATTGTGGAAAAAACAGCCACAACATTAACTACCTTAAGGTCTATTGATGGCCACTTAAAAGCTGGCATTCCAACTGTGAACCAAAGAGTGGACCTGTTGCAGGAACAGGTGGATGATTTAGTAACCTTAACTTCCATAGGATGCATTCATTCCTTTTCTTCTTTATGTATCACCTCCAGGATAACCAACAATTTCACAGAGAACAGCAACCTGAGTTGGCAGCTGAGAGCCTACCTTCAGGGAAATTGGAGTCAACAGTTCGAGAACCTGACAGACACCTTAACACAACAGATTGTTGCCATGAATGCTACACGCCTGAGCCTGCCCACTGTTAATACCCTCCTAACTACTCTTAAGCAAGCCTTTAGTTTAGTTAAGGAATGGGCTGGGGTTGGGGTTCTGCTTTCCATGATGTTGTTAGCCATTTTTGTTTGCCTGTGGTGTCTATGCAGGATCAGGAAGTCGCAAAAATCCCAAGCTGCCATGTTGGTACAGGCCTTTGCTGCTGTGGAAGCAGGACAATCCCCTCAAGCATGGTTATCCATGCTGACAGACAAATAGATGTCTGTCTTGCCCTTGCTGAGTGAGTGATGCATATCTGAATCAGTCATGCTCAATGACGGGCACCTACCCTTTTGCTGAGCGAATAAGCATACATGTGTTCCCTTCGACCTAAGACATGAGCCTGTGAGGGTGACACAGTGACTCTTTGACGGGTAAGATAGGGACACTGGGGTTGAACCTAAGACAGAGATGACTGAAATCTGACAACAGATAGATACTGCTACTCCTATAATATTAAAACAAAAAGGGGGAACTGTTGGGAGCTGCAGAGTACCGTGCCTAAAAGATGGCGCCGGTTTCCGCCTTCCACCAGCCCGACAGCGAATGCTCTCTGTGGTAAACAACTCCTAATTTGGTAAAGGCCACGTATCCCCTTAATTCTGCTTAGAGACAACCTATCCTGGCGCGCCACATGGGGTTAGGTGATTGGTAGTTGTAGGCTATATCAGACCCTGTCTTCCTGGACCCAGGGCCACTCCCTGTAAATCAAGGTTCCCGAATAAACTGTGAGAAGATTCCTTGGTGTTGCGTCGTTCTTGCTGGTCAAGGGTGGATGAGACAGAATGGCAGACAAGTCACCCCAGAACCAGCTCTACCAGGTCAGCAAATGTCATTGAGTTCATAGTCCCAAATCTTGGCTATCCTTCATATTTCCTTCTCTGAGTCCCAGTCTAAATTAATGAGCAGATTCCTGAATGCCTAGGGGATTTCTACATCACTTTCTGCCTCTGCCTTGAGAAACATCTCCTAGCCAATTTCTTCCATGCTGCCCATATGTCTCATGTCTGATCAAAGCCACTGTTTTCAGGGCCACGAGAAAAGAGATGAGAGTCGAGGTTACTAGTGTGTGTCTGTGTATGTGTGTGAAATTTTACCTACTATAAGACTTTGGAATAGAAAAACAGAACAAGAAACCAGTCCTAGCCAGTCCCAGCTCCCAGAGGGTGGCCATTGACCCAGAGCTCTGCTATCCTCCCCAAGCCTCTCTTGCCTCCCCTTCCCTGGGGGAAGCATGCCAGGCTTCATCTCTGCTGCCTTGGTCTCTGTCCCCAGCGGTGGGCTCCACCCCACACATCACCCAGGAGGTCCTGAAGGATGGAAGCATGCAGCTGAGGTGCGCATCCCATGGGTGGTTCCCGAGGCCCCACGTGCTGTGGAGGGACGGAGGCGGAAGGGCTGTACCTTCGCTTTCTGAAGCCTTCCGTCAAGAAAGCCAGGGACTGTTCCAGGTGGAGACGATCCTGCTGGTCACCAAAGCTCCGTGGTGAATGTGACCTGCTCCCTCAGCCTCCCTGGAGGCGAGGAGAAAGCTGCTAGGCTTCCTCTCTCAGGTTGGTGACTGCATGTCTTCCTCTGCTGTGGGAAGTGTCAAAACGGTTTTCCACTTACAGGAAGCTGTGTTTTTTGTTTGTTTGCTTGAGAGGTTTCATGTGCTCGGACGGCCCTGGGACTTGTGCTCCTCCTGCCTCCACTCGTGAGTGCTGGGATTCCTGGTCTCAGCCGCTGCTGCAGCTACTGTCCTCCCGTCCCTGTTCCTCTCCTGAATCTCCTCTTCCTCCTCCTCCTCCTCCTCCTCCTCCTCCTCCTCCTCCTCCTCTCTCTTCCTCCTCCCCCAATTTTCCTCCTATTGTGTCCTTCTTTTCCTCCCCCTATTTCATTTTCTTCTCTTGGATGCGGTATTTTTAAATAAATCTTTTCAAAATGAATCAGTGTCGCCAGGCGTTGGTGGCGCAAGCCTTTAGTCCCAGCACTCAGGAGGCGGAGAGAAGAGAACTCCCCAAGCTCTTTCTCGGCTGTTTCCATAGTACCAAAGACAAACTGAAAAATCATTTTTCAGGGCAGAAGTCTGGCACTTATTTCTGGTTTATAGTTTAAACTGTAATTTCCAGTTTATATGCATTATTCACAGGTGTGCCCAGCCTCTTCCATTGCCTAGCTCCACACACGCATCTTAACTGAAAACTCTGTGTGGTTGGTTTCTCACACCTGTTGATGCTTCTCATGCTGAAATGCTTGCAAGGCCGCTTGCTGTCCCCTCAGACATAAAATCCTTCATTAGCTCCCTTCTCCCTTTGAAGTTTACCAGACGCTCCCCCACCTGCTCCATCCCATCCTGATACACCCGCACAGCCCCTGAGAAAGGGGATCGATACCATCCCACGCCATCCTTCACACCCTGACAGGGTGCAAGCAGGAGAGCGTGCTAGCCTGTTCCCACCATGCCCACAGTGTGATCCAAGAGGCAATCACTACTAAGGAATCTATGGGATACAACCAGAGTGCAGAGAGTGGGGACAGCAAGCCAGGAGCCTTCAGAGCACAGCATAATCATTGCCTCAGGTACCTTCCATTATCACACAATTTACAGCCTAAGTCCAGGCTAAAAGGTCAATGGGGTTTTACAACAGACAGGCTAGTCTCACTTAAAGCAAAGGATTTTTTTATTGCAATGTGATGGGAGTTGTCTTTCTTTATAGATGTTTGTCTTATTGGTTGATGAATAAAACACTGATTGGCCAGGCAAGATGATAGGTGGAACTAAGAGATAAGGTGAATGCTGGGCATTGTAGGCAAAGAGCAGTTAGTTGTATGTAGCACACAAAGGACTAAGAGGTCCAGCCCCTTCTCTGGTAAGATAAGACCACATGGAAATACATAGATTAATATTAATGGGTTAATATGCAAGACAGAGCGAGCCAATAAGAGGCCCTAGTCACCGGCCAACAGATATATAATTAACATAAATCTCTGATTGTTCATTTGGGGCTGACATATCTGTGGGACCAGGCTGGCAGGAAGAACAATCCATAACAGCAGCGGTGGTGTACTCTTGGAAGTGTGAGAAGAGGGTTGGGAAATCATGAAAACATATTCCTCATGAAGCTGTATTTACCCTGATGTGCAACCCAACAAATCTTTATGTCAGATGAGGATTTGGAATCCACCAAGGCATGTTTGCAAACTCACCTTGTGACTTAACCCTTCTATACAGAATAGAGGGTCCAGGTCTAGAAACGTGGCAGGCTTTCACCTGAGCCCTGCAGGGAAGCAGAAGCAGGGTGAAGAGGTCTCTGGGCAGAGAGAAGCTCAGGGAATGTGCCATCTTTCCTAGGTTTGGGAAGAGCGTGGTCCAGAGGGAGGTCCTGCAAACATTGGGGAAGAGATGACAGGGAGACTGTCAAGGTAAGAGGGGCGTGGCTAAGGGGTTCATGGTGGTGCTAAGAAATGGTCTCCTGGAGCTCTCAGTACCTTTCTCAAAGGATGCCAGGGACACCCTTGTCACTCACACAAATACCTTCTGATTCCCTTTTCCAGAGACATCCCTGAACAGGTCACTAGTCTGCCCATGGCCTCTCTAATCCCTGAGGGAGAACATGTTATCCCATAGACCAAGACAGGGGAGGCAAGAGTCAAACGGAGAGAAAAATGGCAGTTTCAAGCTTGGTTCAGCCTCCTTGAATTTTCTCCCACACCTCCTCTGTGACACAGGACTCTGATTGTCCTCTACCTACCCCACATTCATGCTGTGAACCTCTGAGAGACTCATGCAAAACTCACATTGTCTAAGTTCTTAGAGAGATGAAGGCTTCTGGGTATCGCTCACTACCTCAGAGATGCAGCTAGACAAGGTAACCCTGCCCTGCCTCCCAGCTCACCTTCTTGGCTCTCCTGTAAGTCTTGATGGAGATGCTTCAGGAGGCTCAGGGTCTGGGAGGAGGGGTTAGGTGGACATTTAAGAGATTCAGAGAACCGGATGCAATATGCTCCCCCCAGGAAACTCCAGGAGTCAGCCCCCCCCCCGCCATCCTCCAGACAGTTTTAAAACCAAAGGTGAAATAAGATTAGAAGAGAACTTCAACACAGACAACAGAACAGCAATAATTACATGGTTATGAGGTGCAGCCAAGAGCTGGAGCAACTGGTTTCTTTCTAAACTGTATGTGTTCCAGTTAGTAACATGGGTCTTGGACGCTTAGAACTTCATGGTTTGGATTAATCTCCTGATATTATTGCTTATGCTTAGGATTTGGGGTGAGCTATAGGACTCCTTGGTGCCTCTATTTCTTCATCTGAGAGTTGGTTGGATGGTAATTCATGTCCTCAATTTTTTGAGGTTGTAAAAATTAACATATGGAAGCAAGGTTGTCTATAGCACACCCATTTAGCCCAGGTCTAGCAAGTTCTGTCAAAAAGTCTGCTCCAGGCACATGAGTTTATCTGATGCTTTGTCATCATCTGGTCAGTTCTCTCAAAAAAAATAATAATTGAAAAGACATGAACATGTTTCAACTTTCTGATTCTCATTCACCCAGGCTGAGAAATTTCCTTCATGGGCATTGATTAAATCTGTGTCATCCAGTTGGACTATGTACACAGCACTGACAGCCCTCAGCTGGGCCCTTCCTTCTTACTCCCATGTCATGAGGAAAGAGAGAAAAGCTTGCTCTCCTCCAGGCCTGTGAATTCCAGAGCAATCATGTTCCTGCTCAGAATGACAGAAAGGGTCAGGAAAGTTGTACTTTGGCTGGAAGGATGGCTCCATACTACTCCAGGGGATCTGAGTTCAACTCCCAGAACCCACGCCTGGAAGCTCACAACTGCCTGTAACTACAGCTCCATGGATCTGATGACCTCTTCTCAACTCCCAGGACACTTGTGCTCATGTGCACAAGTTTACACACACACACACACACACACACACACAGAGAGAGAGAGGGGGGGGGGAGGGAGAGTGAGAACGTGCAAGCACAACATAAACACAATTAAAAATAAAGTAATTCTTGAAAACTGAAGAAAGAGAATACTAGTTTCTGTCCTTCAATTCTAAATCTAAGATTGATCATCCACAAGCAGGTCATAAGAGACATAAAAAAATAAAACAAGAACAGACTGACATTTTCTAACAAAACTGGATATTCACAATGCTGACTTAAAAATGAAAACTAAGCTTTGAGGAGAAATCATTTGAAGAAAATGATTCCCTCATAAATGGAGATGTCCACTAAGAATGGGTAACTTTCAGCAGCTGCCAAGAGATGATAACTTACAGTAGAGTATGAAAATGCAAACTTGGGGGTCTGGAGAGATGGCTAGGTGGTTAGGAGCACTGGCTGAGGACCAGGGTTTAGCTCCCAGCACCCACATGGCAGCTCACAACTGCCTGTAACTCAGATTCTGGGCATCTGACATCCCCTTCTGTCCTCCACAGACTCTGCACACATGTGGTGTCCTCCACAGACTCTGCACACAAGTGGTGCACACACATGCATTTGGACAAAGCACCCATACACATGAAATACATTTTAAATGCAAATCTATTGTGAGTTGACAGAGCCCTCTGTTGGTTGTCATTTTGTTATTTGTTTGACACACAGCCTTGTGAAGTTCATGTAACTCAGGCAGTACGAATTCTGTCAGAAGTCGACTTCATGGAGAAAATAGAGGGAGAAGCCTGCTTGGCTTTAGTCTCTAAACCAATTAACCATGTGAGTGACCCTCAGACCTGATTGCCTCTCCTGGTAATGTAGGAGGCAGTTTACTGTGAGAAGTCTCCAAACTGCTTTACTGTTGCTTACTTTGCAGCTCAGCCCAGTGCAAAGTCCCTTGGGCTTTTATTTCCACTCCTGAAGTAACCGAAGAGCTGGAGGTGACTGCAACTTCCTCCTATACTCCTCTGGAGGAAACTCAAGCCAGAGCCTGGGGGGAAACCCTGTGTGTCCCCCATGCAAAGAATATCTCTGAAAACTGACACAGCCACACCGTTGAGTGTGCAGGTCACCAGGCCAGGCTTCAGATCACTGAGGATCCCAGGAGCTTCCAGGAATCCACAGCTCAGTCCAAATGATGAGTGAGGAGGTCGACTTCAGGCCTACTGTGAGAAGGTCTGTCCAAGGGAGGTGTGGGCCCCAAAAAGGTGGTATTGAAATCATGAGAATGTCGTAAGAAATGGCCCCTTTATTGGGAAATAAGTACGTAAATGAATAAATAGAAGAATAAATAAATACATAAATACATAAATAAGAGTGAAGACAGACTGGATGTGGGGGATAATCTACTTCCTCCTGTGACTCCACTGCCTTACACTGAACTCAGGGAATCCAGCTCCAATATCCCCTGTGAGACCATGACACACAGAAAGGCGGGAGAGCCCCACTCCCCCACACACACATAGAAAAGGCTTGGCGGTTTCCCATGCCCATGAGGAAACTGTTGGCCTTCAGAATAAAGAGAGGACATGAAAGGCCTTGAGGAGTTGTGGGGTTGGTGGGTTTTGTCTGAAGGGTTTTGTGGGAGACACAGTTAGAAACCTGTGGACAATGTTAAGTCTTTTAACTTTTCCAGGGAACCTCCACCTTTTGCCCTCCTACAGGTGAACTTGGCCTTGACCTTCCCTCAGGAGATGAAGGGCTCTCCCACCTTCCCTCCAGATGGCTGTCTCCTCTCTCTGCTCCTCCTGGTGTCCACCATAGTCTCGGGAGGTCAGTGCTCTGCCTCCTGCTCTGTATTTATTGTTTTGTTTTTAATGGCTTCTCTCAAGTAAATACAATCGCTTGTCCAAGAAATGGTCCTCCCCCGTCCTTTGGATAGTTTTTATAAATCTCAGAACTGTGACATTTACCTAAACCTTCACTGAGTGTGGGTGGGTTTAGCCTGTTAATTCCTCCTGTGTCTGATGAGATAGCCTTCCTGAGGTTCACAGAGTGTGTCAGTTTCCTCCTTGCTGTGGCCAGCTACCTGACAAGAGGCAGTTTCAATGGGAGGTGTTCAGTTTGGCTTATGGTTTGCGGATTTGGGCCACTGTGTCAGGGAAGGCATGCATTGGGGGTTCTGTGTGCATATGAGAACAAAGAATTTGGATTCAGAATTCTTGGCTGTGATGTTGACTAAATCATTTATTCTTTGGGGGATATAGGCCCCTCCTTTATAAAGCAAAAGCGCCCTCTAGATGACATTCCCAGACTCCAGAGAGAACTCAGAAAGGAGATCATGTGAATGGCACAGTTGGGTATTATTTCCTGAATTTGATGTCAGGTGGTAAATACAAAAATCCAGATGAAACCTAGGACTATACATACTAGACATCTGGTCTACCTTCAAACACATGCTAGACATCTGGTCTACCTTCAAACACATGCTAGACATCTGGTCTACCTTCAAACACATGCTAGACATCTGGTCTACCTTCAAACACATGCTAGACATCTGGTCTACCTTCAAACACATGCTAGACATCTGGTCTACCTTCAAACACATGCTAGACATCTGGTCTACCTTCAAACACATGCTAGACATCTGGTCTACCTTCAAACACATGCTAGACATCTGGTCTACCTTCAAACACATGCTAGACATCTGGTCTACCTTCAAACACATGCTAGACAATTGGTCGACCATCAACACTAATGTCCAAAAATGCTCATTCAAAATTCTGTAAATTTTTTGTAAAAACCCTTGGGAGGGGTCTGTGTATGTATGGATGTATGCATTCATGTGTGTATGCTTGCATGTGTATTTGTGTGTGTGTGTGTGTGTGTGTGTGTGTGTGTGTGTGTGAAGTTTATTATAGGATTGTTTATAGCAATAAGGTGGAAGTGCTATAAATGTTACCCATTAGGAGAAACTTGACCATAATGGTATAGATTGTTAAAAATTAAATAAATAGGGTATAACTAACCATATTACTAAAATAGTTGGAAGCCCTCCATTGCCAAAACTGATGCATGATTGCATTCATGTGAAACCATGATTCACCACTGCATTGTGAAATAGTCTTTCTAATTGTACATATATGTACAATGACACCGGTGTTAAGAGGATGAGAACACACATCCTATGAGTCACAGAGACACCCCACATTTGGAAGCAATGTAGAGCTGAAAAGAGCCTCCTCCAGTGTAGCAATGGCTGCTGGAGCATCACTCTCTCTTGGGTGATGGCCAAGGCTGTCATCTCTCTCTCTCTCTCTCTCTCTCTCTCTCTCTCTCTCTCTCTCTCGCTCTCTCTCTCTGTCTCTCTCTCTCCCTCCTCTGCTGTTTTTGTGATCTTGGCTATGTGGGCATACCTGAAGAATGTCCATTTCCTAACCTGACAATGAGATAAGGCGATGTATTTCAGTAGATTCGAAATACTGCAATAGCTGACATTCCGTATAAGTGCTGATGTTGTCAAAGTCCCAAGAACACACACACACACACACACACACACACACAGAGAGAGAGAGAGAGAGAGAGAGAGAGAGAGAGAGAGAGATTTATACACATTTATATAATTATTAAAATTTTATCTATTAAAATTTAATACTTTGTGTCAGGGTTTCTCTGGTTAGCTCTGTCTTGGAACTCACTCTGCAGACCAGGCTGGCCTCAGACTCACAGAGATCCACCTTCCTCTTCATCCTAAGTGCTGGGATTAAAGGCCTGCACCACCACCCAGCTCAAAGTTTAACATTTTTAAAAAGTAATACAAAGAGAAATATGTCTAGTTCCCTAAATATGAAAAGTCAGGATTGTGTGTCTGAAGTCTCATGTCTCTAACTTGCTTCCATAATCTGTCTCTGGTCCCAGAAGTGTCTTCGTTTTCTGTGAGGGGACAAACTGAGCCCATCACAGTCCTGCTTGGGGCTGAGGCCACTCTGCTCTGCCAGCTGTCTCCTGCACAGAGTGGGACATCTCCCATGCACATCTGCTGGTACCGTGCCCGCCTCACCCCTGCTGTGCTGGTGTTCCACGATGGACAGGAGCAAGGAGATGTGCAGATGCTGGAGTACCGAGGCAGAACCCGGCTGGTGAGAGATGCCATCACCACGGGAGATGTGACTCTGCAGATACAGCAAGTCCAGGCTTCTGACGATGGTCTGTATCACTGTCAAGTTACACATGGCTTCACCTCCCAAGAGGCTGTGATTGAGCTCTGTGTCAAAGGTATGTGAGCTCCGCACAGGGTGCTGGTTGTGATAAAAGATAGACAGCAAACTGTCCACAAACCTTCTTATGACCATCCTCGAGCTCCCTGTGATCCTGGATGTGTTTATGTATCTGTGGGTCATCACTGCAGTGTGCAGTGAGAGTTAGACTATGAGGCATCACTGCAGTATGCAGTGAGAGTCAGACTGTGGGACATCACTGCAGTGTGCAGTGAGAGTCAGACTGTGGGACATCACTGCAGTGTGCAGTGAGAGTCAGACTGTGGGACATCACTGCAGTGTGCAGTGAGAGTCAGACTTGGGACATCACTGCAGTGTGCAGTGAGAGTCAGACTGTGGGACATCACTGCAGTTTCCAGTGAGAGTCAGACTGTGGGACATCACTGCAGTTTCCAGTGAGAGTAAGACTGTCTGCCATCAGAGGTTAACATCACAGACTTAACATTTATATACCAAAGGGGTATCTGTGTGCCTGTGTGTGTGTGTGTCTCTGTGTGGTGTGTGTGTGTGTGTGTGTGTGTGTGCCTGTGTGTGTGTGTGTGTGTGTGTGTGTGTGTGTGTGTGTGTGTGTAATTGTGTACATATGAAGGCAGGGGTCACACTCAGGTCACTGTCCACCTTATTTTCTGAGACAGGGCTCTCATTGGCAAACTCAGCTAGGCTGGGAGATGAGTGATCCTAGGACCCCACCTGTCTCTGGTCCAGAGCTGGTGCCACCACACCCAGGTTTTCATTTGGATTTGAGGAACTGAATTCAGGTCCTCATGGCTGCACAACAAGCACCCTGATGCATTTGACAAACCCTCTGAACCTTTTTCCATATCCTACAAGATCCCAGACAGTATATTCAGTAGTAACTCTGACATTAACGTTCAGTAAATCCAGACAGAAAATACAATCAGACCCATTTTCAAGTTTTAACTGAAATCTCCCAAGAACAATGCCTCAGCTTTCCGAGTCCAAGCGCATGCAACAACAGTGAGCTAAGATCAAACTGAGTCTGGGGAAGCCTCAGCTGAACTCTGAGTTCCAGGCTGCTCTTCAGTATAGTAAGTTCCCCTTCCCTCATGCACTGTGGCCTCCAGGAATCACAGGCCTCAAGCAGATGTCTTCTCTCCTCAGGGTTAGGCTCTGCCCCTCTCAGGGCCTGAGAACAATGGGATCCGAGTGTCCTGTTCCTCAAGTGGCTGGTTCCCAAAACCCAGGGTGCAATGGAGAAACAATGCTGGGGACACTCTTCTGTCCTCCTCTGAGTCACAGACCCAAGACGGAGCCGGGCTCTTCCACGTGGAAACGTCTCTTTTGGTCACGGATACAGCTGTGGGCAATGTGACCTGCTCCATCCAAAATCCCCTCCATGACCAGGAGGAAGTGAAGGCCATCTTTCTACCAGGTCAGTGAGGACCAAACTCCCAGGCAGGGGGACGAGAGGGGTGGGGGCTGAGAGGAGCTGCCTCTGTCAGGTTTCTGGCTGTCTCTGTCTGCACCCTGTCAGAGCCCTTCTTCCCCAGGACTTTCCCATGGAAAGTAGCTCTGGCTTGCCTGCTCCCCATACTACTGGTTCTGTTCGGTGGGACCAGCCTTGCTGGCTGGAAAGAGCACCAAGCCAAAAGGCAAAAGGTGGAACAAAAGTCAGAAGAACTGAAGGAAATATCTCAGATGAAGAAGGAAATGAAAATCTCACTGAAGAAAAGAGGTATAGACAGGGGGAACCACAGAATGAGTCAGAGGGCTGTAGAAAAGCTGGGGGACTCAAAGGAGCTAGAAAGGCACAGAGGGAGGGGGCTTGGGAGTGCTCCACAGAGCCATAGTCATTGCAGAGGACCAGAGGGCCATGGGGAGTGGACCTCAGGCCAGTGAAGTGCAGCCTCAAACCACAGCCCAGGCCTTCACACCCTGCTCTTCAGTCCCATGTGCCCACACACCCCACCCTTCTTCCAGAGGGTGCTGCTGTTGTTTCTTACCCTATGAATCTGTCAAGAGCCTGCTTGAGAGGAAGCCCTCACCCCAGGGCACCTTATCAGTTTCCCATGGCCATATGCACATGCTTATCCCCTACAGGAAAGCCAACCCCAATTCATTTAGTTACTCTCCAGGCCCAGGGTGGCTGAGACCCAGTGTGATGGATGGTGTACCTTCCCTTTCTTTCAGATGACCTCCAGGCCGCGCTGGGTGAGTGCAGCTTCTTCTCCCTGCATCTTTCCAGCCACTAGGCCACTCATGGGTGTTATTTCTTTCAGATCAATGGAAGGCTCTTTACAGAGAAGGTAAAAGACCAGGTGTCCTGCACCCCCATGCCCTGATGCCAACTCCCCCTCAGTACCCTCATGGGGTGGGGATGAGGGACTAAAATGTTTAATGATGACTGGTGTGGAGACCTGAGAGGGAAACGGGGAAGTGAGGGCACAGGTCAGTCCTCAACTGTCCCTGGTATGTTCTGTTGCAGATTGGAAGAAAGCCCTGCTGTACCCTGGTAAGTAACACGTGGGCATTAAATCTTGCCAGCAACTCTAAAACAATGGCATATTACCTGAAAACTTAAACACATGTGTGCTCACACATGCACACTTTAATGGCTGTAAACTTACAAGGAAAAAAACAAAACCTTTTTTTGAGTCAGGACCTCCCACTACCGAGGCTGGTTCATCACGTGCTGTGTAGCTAAGGCTGGGTGTGAGTTCCGAGGCCTCCTGCCTCACCTCCCAAATGCTAGGATTTCAGGTGTGCATCATTTGTGCTGGGGGTTCAGACAATCCGTTCTTTTCTGTAGCTAAGAAAAAAGGAGAGAGACTATTTACTTATTGTGTGCATGTGTTTATGTGATGTGTGTATGAGTGTGTGTATAAGCATGTGTGTGATGCGTGTAAATGTGTGATAGACAGAGTGTGTATAACGTGTGTGCATATGTGTGAGTGTGTGCATGTGATGTGTGTGAGTGTGTATACATGTGTGTGGTGTGTGCATGAGTGTGTGATGTGTGTGTGAGTGTCTGCATGTGTATATGTGTATGTGTGTGTGGTATGTGTGTGAGTGTATGCATGTGTGTATGTGTGTGTGATATGTGTGTGAGTGTGTGCCTGTGTGCAAGTATGTATGTGATGTGTGTATGATGTGTGTGACTGAGTGCTGTGTGATGTGTGAGAGTGTGTGTTGTGTGTGTGTGTGTGTGTGTGTGTGTGTGTGTGTGTGTGTGTGATGTGGAGGTCACAAACACACTAGGTCATTCCTTGATCCTGTCTGTGCAATTCCATACATCAGACACTGTGCCTCATGTTGGTGGCACAGCTGTCATCTCTGACCCTGAAGAAGTTGAAAGTCCCCAAAGAACATCAGCAAGAAACCAGGCTGTTCCAGACAGCCTGAGTGCTGGGAGAAGCTGACAGACAGTTGGGCCTCCAGGGTGACAGACAGGTGGACCTCCAGGGTTACAGACAGGTGAGCCTCCAGGGTGACAGACAGTTGGGCCTCCAGGGTGACAGACAGGTGAGCCTCCAGAGTGACAGACAGGTGAGCCTCCAGAGTGACAGACAGGTGGGCCTCCAGGGTGACAGACAGGTGGGCCTCCAGGGTGACAGACAGGTGGGCCTCCAGGGTGACAGACAGGTGAGCCTCCAGGATGACAGACAGGTGGGCCTCCAGGGTGACAGACAGGTGGGCCTCCAGAGTGATGGACAGTTCTGTAAGCGGCTTCTGCTGAGACTCTAACAATTTGTTCAGAGATATTCCAACTGGGCCTGGGAGACTCCTCAGGGGCTGGGAGACTCCTTGGGGGCTCGAAGACTCCTCAGGGGCTGGGAGACTCCTCAGGGGCTGGGAGACTCCTCAGGCCCTGGGAGACTCCTCAGGGCCTGGGAGACACCTCAGTAGCAACATCTACTCTTGCAAAGAACCAAGTTCAGCTCCCACGGCCTATATACTGTGGCTCACAGCCATCTGTCACTCCAGTCCTGGGGGATCCAGCGACCTCTTCTGGCCTCTGCCGGCACTGCACTCATGTAGTGCACATACATACATACATGCAAACACTCAACACATAAAATAAAATTTAAAAACAAATATTGTTAAAATATCCTGTCGTTGGATGTCAATGAGGAGGCCTCTGCTCTCCAGAGAGCCCCTGGTAGTGGATTAGTATTTTTCCCTGGTGTAAGAAGGGACTTTGAGAGCCCATCCCACATGAAGGGATACACGGATGCACTCTTGTCCTGGACACATGGGGAAGGGCCCAGGCCCAGCCCAGGAAGATTCGGTGGACTTTGCAAAGCCCCCATTGAGGGCCCTACCCTGACTGGGGAGTGGAGGGTGGATGGGGTGGGGGTAGGTCTGGGGTGGGGGAGGAGGGGTGGGGGTGAGTGGAGGGAGAGGGAGAAGGGATTGACATGTGAAACAAGCTTGTTCCTAACTTGAACTAATAAAAAAAAAACCATCCTGTGGTTCTGAAGAAGGGAGCTAAGCACTGAGGATAGGGTCAGCCATTCTCCTTCACTGCAGGGCAGATGGGGGCAGGATTGGCTATTTTCCTTCCCTGCAGGGTGCAGAGGACCAGCATTTCCAGCTGCTCTCCCTGACACCTGTCCTCATGGCTGTGTATATCAGATGTTAAATTTCTTTGTGGAGGGAGCGTCAATGAGAGGTCACAGTGCTGTTCTGTTAGGAAATGAAAGTCCTCACCTCTCCTCCTCCTGGGGCTATGGGCATGGACATATCTAGCTTCTCAATAAAACCTGAGGCCCAACAGCTGCTGCATCTGAGCAAGAGGGGCTCAGCACCCACACCTACCCTCACCCCTACCCCATCCTCATCCCCACTCCCACCCATCTCTACCCCACCCCAGCCTCACCCCATCACCCCTCACCCCCACCACCAGCACTGAGGCTCTAGGGAGTAGTCCCTGAATCAGCACAGAGAGCCACCTACCTGCAGGAGTTTGTGGACACGAGAAAGCCCCAGAGACTTAGAGACAGAGAGAGTGGGAGGAGAAAGCACTGGGGGCAGGCAGCTCCTTTCTGCTCCTTGGGTGCAGCTCCACCATCCTTTGCTCTGATCTCTTCCAGACTGGAGGAAGGAACTGTTCCAGCTGGGTGAGTCGGTTTGCTCCTGTTTGCCTCGACCCTCTGGGTTTGCTCCTCTGAGGTTGCTCCTCTTGTTTTGTTTCTCATTGGAGATGAGTGTGAAGCCTTGCACATGCCTGGTCAACTGCAGCCTCCCTCTGGTTTGTCCTCTGGTGTCTTGTGTGACCTTCCTAACAGAGGACTCTGTTGTTCAGGCTGAGGGTTGGGAGGGGAGGAAGGGACCCTGCTGTGCGATCCTGCTGCAAACCATGGCCAGGCTCAGCCACACTGGTTCTGTTCCCTTCTCCACACACTGGCCCAGCATTCTTGTCTGTGGCATCCACTGGGCTTGGAAGACAGAACCACTGCTCATTACTGAGGAGACACCTGACTGAGGAAACACAGCTCCTAGTGGCAAGAACACTGCTTCACTTTGTGAGGTCAGCTTGTGACCAGCCCTTCCATAATAGAGGAGCAAGGCTCTGATTTACCAAGTGCTGGCTCACCCCATGCTCTCCCAAGACCCTACCATAGCATAGATAAGATAGCATGAGACGCAGAGCTCAGAATGCCCTGTGAGAGCACACGGCCCCACACCCCAGGAGTGTGGCCACACCACTCTCCACATGCAGTTTCCTGAAGACTTCACCCATCCAGTAACCTCCTACACACAGCGCTCACTTTGGACACAGAGTTATTGGTATAGAAACATTACAATTGTGACTTAGTCTCCTCTTCTCACTCACCCCTCCTTCCCCTATTCCTCCCTCTCACCCTCTCTCTTCCCCTCCCCCTCCCCCTCCTCCTCCTCCGCAGCTCCTGTGAGGATAAATCATGAAGTGCCTCAAAACTGGCCCAGAAACAGAAGAGAGCAGCAGAGAGGAGACAGCACATCCATCCCTCAGCAACCCACAAGAAAATCACCACGTCATCACGCTGTACCAAGAAGGCTTCATGTTGGGGAGATATTACTGGGAGGTGGATGTAGGGGACACTGAGGAATGGACACTCGGTGTTTACGAGCTGTCCACTCAGGATGTGCCATCCAGAGAATCTCTGAGGAAACTCAGAGTCCTGGAGAAGAAGGGAGATGAATACAGGGCTCTTGCCTTCTGTTCCCAAGCCGTTTCTCTGGAAGAGCCTCTGCTGCTGGAGACTCGGCCACTCAAGATTGCAATCTTCTTGGACCAGGAGGACAATGACCTTTCTTTCTACAATATGACTGATGAGACCCACATCTTCTCCTTCGCCCAGGCCAGATTCTTGGGATCACTCTATCCTTACTTCACGCGTCATCCCGTGGGCCTCTCTCCATCACACAGTCCCAAGTGATGTGCACAGAGAACTCAGTGGGCGGGTACTTCAGTGTGTCATCTGTAAACTCCAGGACTCTGGTCCTCCTGGCAGTCACAGGGACCTCTGCTGGGAGGCCTCTTACCTGAGACTCCATGAGCCTCTATGGCCAGTTTCTGGACCTCAAGTTTCTGAGACTACCAGCAGAAAAGACAGATTCTGCCATATGTGCTGTTATGATTATTAATAGTCTTCCTTTTTATACAAATCTGTTTAATCATTCCTAAAATAAATGAATCCATGGCTTCCTGAATCTGACAGCACATTTGCTCCCTGCTTATATACCAATGGCATCATCATCATCATTATTGTTATAATTTAGGGCATCATAGGGCCATTCTCGTGCAAGTGTGTAGTGTACTCTGGGTACATTCACCTGGTGTTATCGTTTGTCTATATCTAACTTCCTACAGACCAGCAATGTGCTGATTAGGTCTTTGTCAGTTTGACTCAAGCTAGAGTCATCTGGGAAGAGAAATCCTCAGGTGAGGAACTGCCCCCATCAGATTGGCCTGTAGGTAAGTCTGTAAGGCATTTTCTAGATGGATGGTTGATGTGGGAAGACCCAGCCCACTCTAGATGGTTCCACTCCTGGTCCGGTGGTCCTGGGGCATATAAGAAAGCAAACCGAGCAAGCCTTGAGGAGCAAGCTGGTATGTAAAGTTCCACAACAGTTCCTTGTAGCCTCTGCATCAGCTCCTGCCTCCCGGCTCCTGTCCTGAGTTCCGGCCCTGACTTCCCTCATTGATGGAGTGTGATCTGTGAGTCTCTCCTCTCCAAGTTGCTCTTGGTCATTGTCATTGCTGTGAAGAGATGCCATGGCTAGGCAACTCTTTATGAAAGAAAGCATTTAACCGGGGGCTGCCTTACAGTTTCAGAGGCTTAGTCATGGCAGAGAGCATGGCAGCCACCTTGGTGCTGGAGAAGCAGCTGAGAGATACACCCTGATCTGCAAGCCTCAAGAGGGAGACCTCACAGCCCATCCCCAGTGACACACTTGCCCCAACAAGGTGCCACTTCCTGGTGACTAAGCATTGAAGTTCATGTGCCTATGGCGGACATTCTTATTCTAACTACCAGAGTCTTTACCACAGCAACACAGAAGCAAACCAGGACAACCTTTTTGGGTTTGATTTCTTTTTTTTTCAAGACAGGGTTTCTCTGTGTAACCTGGCCGTCCTGCAACTCATTCTGTAGACCAGGCTGTTCTCTATTTCACAGAGATGCACCATCATCCGGCCCATATCCAGTTTTCTTAACTGAATTACTATGAAATGACCCAAGAAAGGCAAACCTTGATAATGTAAAATTATAGCAACTATAATACTAGATTGAACATAAGTAAAATGGCACTGTGATCTTACTCCACAAGTTTTTAATGCTATATCTGGGCATGTTTCATAAAGAACTGGCAATAAACAGCTTCTGTGAGGGTGGCATTGAGCACAGCCCTAAAACCTCATCCAAAAGGATGAGAAAGCACTCAGGCCAGAAACATTTATCTGGCTCTGGTTCTGAAGGGACACATTCCATCAGGACCAGGATTGCAGAGCAGTAGGAAGCTCCATGGTGGGGGGTGGAGGGGCATGCCAGATGGGGCTCCCATCTCAAGTCTGTTCAGAACAAGAAACCTTAAGAACACAGAGTGTAGTGCCAGAACATAAACTTCAAGTCGGGATTTTTCAAGCTGGACTTTCTAATACTTCCACAACCTGATAAACAGCACCATCCTGGGGACCAGGGTGTGGACTGTACTAGGGTCCAGCCTGGTGACCAGCAGGCAGTCCATCCTGGGGGCAGCCTGGGGACCTGGGTGCAGCCATCCTGGGGATGTGTTATAATGAGAATGAAAGTGGGAAATTTCCCATGAATTCCGTGCTACTCATTCCTCACAGCTGACGTGTCCCACCCATGTGTCTTCAGAAGTGCCTGTGGGAGGGCAGAGAATGGAAGTTCCTATCTGTTCCAGAAGACGAAAGCTGTACTCTAAACTCCTCCAGTCCGTACAAGGGAAAGTATATTTAGAGTAATTAACCCGAGCATCAATATTTAATGAGGAAAGGAGTGGAAAACTTAGGTCAAACAATGTACAAAGTGAAAGTGGAAAAAACTGGTTTCCTCTGGAGGAAAATCCAAATGTTAGTTCTATGGATATACATGTGTATTCTTTTGAGAACTGGAGGAAGGAGCTTGACCACGCTGTTGAGTCACTCTGTCAGTCTCAGAATGAGTCTGCTCCCCATGTTTGGGCTCAGCCTCGGGTAAAGGAGAGAGAGGACAGAACTCATATCTGAGTGTCCCCTCCTCCTCCAGCTCCAGACATCTCAGTCTGCAGAGGACTCTTGCAATGAACGACCAAACCAGAGCCATCCTAGAGAAAAGGCCAAAAAGAGCACTGTGTGAGAACCTGACCCCGTGACCTGTGCAGATGGCTTACACCGTCCCCTGAGAAGCTAACAAGCAGGAAGGTGCAATAACTCCACAGGCCCTGACAGGCAGGAACGGGAGACAAATGACCCTGGCTCCAGGTTAGCCAATTATCAGAGTTACAAAAACAACATTTGTGAGTACACATGGAACCAGAGATAAATCTATAGAAAATTCCCAAACTCCCAAGTTCCTCGAGACACCCCAGCCAATCAGCTTATACCTGTATCCCTCACCCTATCCTGTGGTCTTTGTCTTTAAAAGCCCCTTGCTTGTGAGGCTCCAGGGGCCTTTCTCCTGCAGCTGCTGTGTCAAATGGAAAAGGACTGGTTTCCTTTGGTGGAGAATTCAAGCCTAGGTCCCTGACTAGGATTGAATAAAGAAACCTTGCAATTGCATTCAGGAGTGTTGGCTCCAAGTGGTGGTCTCTCTGGGGGTCTTGTGGGCTGGCATAAGAGCATGCCATCAGGCTGAGTGTCTTGGAGATCAGAGGGATGGTTTTCTTTGTGGTGGCTGTAACTCTGGACCCAGACACAGCCTGAACTCATCTAAAGGGAGACATGTGACCACAGGGGACCTCAGGTCTGCCCCATGGAGCCACTGAGATTTATTCCATACCCTGTGTGCTGGGCCAGCAGGTTTTTATCTCAGGGTAATGATACTGGGAGATGAAGGTCAGGTACTGTGAACCCAGGGATGGGGGTAGGGGGTGCATGTGACCAGGAGTGGAAAGTCTAACATAAACTTGCAGGATGGCTTCTGGGCCACCACTCTCTGTTAGGGTGTGTACTGGGAAGTCGCCTCTCCTGAGCCCCTGCCAGTCAGTGTCTTCTTGGAGCATGAGGATGGGCGGGTTTCACTCAACATGACAGATAAAACTCATGGGTCTCTGAGACCTTTATCATGGTGGAACACGGTAGGGTACAGGCAGACATAGTGCTGGAGAAGGTGGTGAGAGTCTTCAATCTTGACCTGCAGGCAACAGGAAGTGAACTGAGTCACTGGGTGTGGCTTGAGCATATATGAGAACTCAAAGCCACCTCCACAGTGACATACTTCCTCCAACAAGGCCATACCACATAATAGTGCCTGAAGATGGTGGTTTCTGTCCTGCCTGGCCCCACGGCCATTCAGCCCCAAATAAACACACAGAGACTTATAATTATTTATAAACTGTTGGCTGATGGTAAAGTCTTCTTACTGGCTAGCTCTCTCTTAATTATTAACCCATTTCTATTAGTCTGTGTATTGCCACGAGGCTGTGGCTTACCCGCAATCTGTCATGTTACTCCTTCAGCAGCACGGTGTCTCTGTGTGGGCCTCTCTCCCTTCCTCTCCCCAGCCTTCTCCTGGTCTGGTAGCCCCATCTATGCTTTCTGTCTGGCTATTGGAAAATCAGTGTTTTATTCATCAACCAATAAGAGAAACATATATACAGAAGGAGCTCCCCCATCAAATGCCGCTCCCTATGAGCTTGTGGGGACCAATTACATTCACAGTAACATGAAGTCCATTACTGAACCTGGTCAGGACAGGAACTCACACAGGGCAGAAACCTGACAGCAGGAACTGATGCAGAGGCCATGGAGGGGGGGGGTGCTCCTCATGGCTTTCTCAGGCTGCCTTCTTACAGAACCCAGGACCACTAACCCAGCGATGGCACCTCCCACCTTCAGGTATCAATCACTAATTAAGAAAATGCCCTACAGTCTTGCTTCTGAAGGAAGCATTTTCTCAATTGAATTTCCCTCCTCTCTGATGGCTTAGCTATGTCAGGTTGACACAAAACCATCCAGGACAGCAGGCATTGTAGCAGCAGATGGGCTCAGACCCACCAGACAAAGGGCAGCTATGGGGAGGGAAGCTTCTGCCCAGGGAGATGCCAGGCTGGGGCCAGGGGCTGACAGGGAACACAGGTCTACAGGATCCAGAGCCAGGAGGAGCCAGGTCCTGGGATACTCTGGCAATGGAGGAAGTTGAGCCATGGAGACAGGGAAAGCTCCTTCCTTCAGGCTTATCACCTCACCCCAGTTCAGGAGTCCTGCAGAGCACAGGGGACAGAGGTGTTTCCAGACCTAACTCTGCTGTGGCTTCTCACACACATCCCCTCAAACCTCTCCTGACAGCATGGCAGTGAGCAGAGAGAACCCCAAGTCAACACTGCTTCAGAGCACACACTCTTCAGTAAGTGCAGGGAACAAGTCTCAGTGCAAACCTCCAGGCGTGACCCTGGGATCTGCACCTTCCCGGTGTTTCTGTCTGGTGCCCATTAACCCCATCCCCACATGGTAGGGAAAGCAGATCTGTCTCTGAGGGGAGACTGACAGGTGTTACTGAAGCCCAGAATGTCCTGGAAAAGAGAATAAAATAGACACTTAAGTACATGGAGGAGATCTGTCCCCAGATTCATGTCCCCCAGACTCTGAGCTGCCACCTGAGATTCCTCTGGCACCACAGCTCACAGCAGTGAGGCCAGAGCAGACTGTGGACAGAGAGAGGGGCTCAGGAAGCCTCAGGCACACAGCAGCCCAGTGGCTCTTCCTTCTCTCTTCCTCTGTTCCCAGTTCTCAAGTCAGAATCTCCTTAGCTTTCCCATGGCCATATGTTATCACTCCTTAGGATCTAATCCAGTAACTTCAGACTGTTGGGTTCAGAGTTGATTGAAACCTGAGGTCACAAGGCTGATGACATCTCGAGAACAAAGCGTGGCTCTTCCCTGAAATGCTATGGGGTCTTGCCAAAAGAAGCCCCCAATTCCACTCAGCATCTTGTTCTGTGCAGATGTGGACTGTGCCCCTGTGAAAGGAAGCCAGGTCTAGAGGTTTTCAGCCCAAATTTGTTTCCCTTGGGACCTTGAGATTCAGAGTGTAGAGACTGGGAAGAAGGCTGTTCTAGAAGAGCAGGAATTGAACACCCTGCTGATGTTGGAAAGCAATCAAACAGCAAGAGGGTCACAGCATGAAGAGACTTCATATGGCTGCCCTGAGCTGAGCCTCTGAGCTCTGAGGCTGCACTGTCCTGAGGGTGACAGAGCTAAGCAAAGTCAGAGCTGAGACTGGAGCCCCTGAGGTCAGCCGTGACCCTGTGCTTCTTCTTGTCCAACATCTGCATGAGCAGCAGCAGAAACACAACCCAGCCAGAGGCAGAGGCTGCAGCCAGGGACAAGCAGGACCCTGGCTGTGGTGTCACTGGAAGGCTCAGAAGAGTGTGTGGTGGCCTAACTGCTTCCCAGGGGACCAAGGTCCTTGTAGAAGATCACACACCTACCCCTGTGAGCCATGCTAAAGGATAGCACAGCACAGACCAGTGGAAAGTGTGTGGGCATTGAGAGCTGGCAGGTGGTAAGCCACGCCCCTCCCTGTGGGCAGGGACTCGCAGGGTCAGAGAAAACTGACAGACAGGGGTATGCCATGCCCCTCCCTTTGGGCAGGAATTTGCAAGGACAAGAGTTTTTCACTCACTCCACTCCACTGTGACAGGGCTGGTCAGACTGGGATGCTCCACCTGGCAGGTGTAAACCTCTCCACTCTGAGGAACTGTCTCCAGCATCACCAGGATCTGGAAGGTCCAGTCTCCATTCTGGATCAGGCCTGTGGACACCACCCCAGCCCTCTCCTCCTGGTCATTCCGGAACCATCTGACTTCAATGTGGCCAGGGTAGAAGCCGCTCACAGAGCAGACCAGGAGGTTGTGGTGCTCCAGGGCCTGTGTCTTTGCTGGGTACACAGTTCAGCTAAAGGAGAAAGGGGGATGATAATAAGTCATGAGGGCAGAGCTGTCCTCCCAGGTTGGCTATCTGTCTGTCTCCTTCCACCCAGGGTAAAGTCCAGGGGGACTAAGATTCTAACATAGCTGTCCCAGGTCACACTTTAGCTGTCAGCTCTACTCCCTGGAGGAACCACCAGCTGGAGGAGAACATCCTGGTGGTGAAAGAAAGGCTCATTTCTTAGCTGTGGTAACTTCCCCAACAGCTAAATTACACACATGTGTCCATAGGTTCTGTCTCTTCTTGTCAGAAAAGTGAGGTTTCCAGTCTCTATGTGAGCTGTTGTATGGTCTTGCAAAGCTCCCAGATTTTCTATTTATGATTTAAGGATTTATTTTGATACTAAAGGATCTTCAATTAAATTTTTGTTGTTGTTGTTGTTTTTGTGTGTTTTTCAAGATAGAGTTTCTCTGTGTAGCCCTGGCCATCCTGGAATTTACTCTGTAGACCAGGCTGGCCTCAAATTCAAAGACTCACTGCCTCTGCCTTCTGGGGCTGAGAGTAAGGACGTACACCAACACTGTCCAGCTTCAAGACAAATTTTCAAAGCCTAGACTTAACAGGGATAAACTTATATAGACCTAATTTTATAAAAGCTATTAAATTGTTGTAAGCTGTTGAAGATAATTAGACATGTAAGTTAGTGGTCAGTAACATCATAAATGATCAGATTTTTTTAATCCATGTGCTTAGAAATACTCTCACGGTCATGCTAGGTACAATTAAATCCACTTACACAGACCAGCTCTAGTCCGCCTGCTGTATATGTCCTCAGGGTTAATCCTAAAGCAAGTAACTCAAAACAATTAGTTTGTTTTAAAGTCAGGTAGACTTGATACATGGTCCTCAAGTCCTCAGAGATCTGCTAAATATGGCATGTTAAATGTTTCATTACAAAGCTCCCCAGGACAGACAGAAGTGACAGCTATAAGAGACAACCCTAAGTTCTCCAGGAAATCCACAGGGCATAGGCAGGTAACTCCTCCTGGATGGTGGTAACAACACCACTGGGCAAGGACTCTGATGATGTTGACAGCTAACTATAGCTTTATGGGTTGGCTTGCCCCTCCTGGGAAAACTGCAGCTGCCTGCTCAGGCCACATATTATGTAAAATCAGGCCTTACTTTATAGAGCCATTAGGTCTGCCGCAGAGAAAGACAGACAGAACAGTTTACTTTGCTGGCTTCACAAGGAAAGATAAACTCATAAAACAGGTCTCAATGTAACATTCTACTAACCCTCTACTTAAAGCACCTTGATTTGCAATGACCGCTGTCGTTAACCAACCATCTGTGTGCTGTGTCTCGTGGTATGAAAATAGAAGATTTGAAGTTTAATTGAGACACGAGGACCTAAGACAGTCATTTAAGCTGTATAAATGCAAGTTGTAAAGGCAGAAGGAGCCTTAGGAAAATACGAGATGTTTCCGATCTCTTTCCTTTCTGTGCGAAGACTTCAAAAGTTCAGAGTTTTTGGCGATGGCGGCGCACACCTTTATTCCCAGCACGCTGGAAGCAGAGGCAGGTAGATCTCTGAGCTTGAGGCCAACCTGGTCCTCAGGGATAATTCCAGGACAGCCAGGGCTATGAAGAGAAACCCTGTCTCAAAACAAAACAAAACAAAAGTTCAGTTGCTTCTACTTCGGGAAAACACCAAATGGAGGATGACGCCATGCAGCGGGAGGGCCAGGAGGACCCGGGAGCCCAGGATTAGGAGGCCGTGGAGGCTTCTGCGGTCTCAGGGGCCATGGTCGTGGTCGAGGACGTGGCTGCCGTGGCTTCGGGGCTCGCAGAGGTAAAGCCGAAGACAAGGAGTGGATCCCCGTCACCAAGCTGGGCTTTCTGCTTAAGGACATGAAGATCAAGTCCCTAGAGATGGACCTGTTCTCCCTTCCATTAAGGAATCCGAGATTACTGATTTCTTCTTGGGCGCATCCCTAAAGGATGAAGTTCTAAAGATCATGCCAGTGCAGAAGCAGACTCGGGCTGGCCTGGCCAGCGGAACAGGTTCAAGGCTTTTGTCGCTATTGGGGACTACAACGGTCATGTTGGTCTTGGTTAAGTGCTCCAAGGAGGTAGCCACTGCCATCAGAGGGGCCATCATCCTGGCCAAGCTTTCCATTGTCCCTGTGCAGAGAGGCTACTGGGGGAAGAAGATTGGCAAGCCCACACTGTTCCATGTAAAATGACAGGCCGCTGTGGCTCTGTGTTGGTGCGTCTCATCCCTGCCCCCAGAGGCACTGGCATCATCTCTGCTCCTGTGCCCAAGAAGCTACTGATGATGGCTGGTATTGATGACTGCTACACATCAGCCAGGGGCTGCACTGCCACTCTGGGCAACTTTGCCAAGGCCACCTCTGATGCCATCTTCAAGACCTACAGCTACCTGACCCCCGACTTCTGGAAAGAGACTGTGTTCACCAAGTCTCCTTATCAGGAATTCACTGACCATCTTGTGAAAGCCCACACCAGAGGACCCAGGCTGCAGCTGTGGCCACCACACAAGGGTTTTTATACAAGAAAAATACAGTGAATTAAGTCTGTTTAAAAAAAAAAAAAGTTCAGAGTTGTAACATTAATCAATGGAGTTCTGATAAATTATTAATCTAGCTCTACCAAAGTATTGCGAATGTCATCATAGTCACAAGCTCAATATTTTAAATTTCCTTGGTTGTTTTCTAAGTATAGACTTAAAAGTGTTTCTCATGCTGAAAACATCTCTGCTCTATTTATATCTATCTCTCTCTAAATATTTGTGTGACCCCTCTCTCTCTCCTCCTCCCTCTCCTTCTTCCTCTATCCTCTCCCTCCTCCCTCCCCTCTCTCTCTTTTCCCTTCCTCCCTCCCCCGTCCTCACCTCTCTGCAGCACAGTTAATAGCCCCACAATGGCATAGTTGAATCTGCAGAATGTGTCCACCTTGGCCGGCTTCTGCTCCAGGAAGCCCTCCTGGCTGCTCCAGTACTCGGCTTGGATCTTCCCAGCTTAGTCACTGCTTGGTTCTTGCCCATGCTGCTGTCAAATCCCAAATGTTCCCCCTGGTTGTAGATGTGTCTCTGCAAGTACCACACCCTCTCTGTCCCATTAGATAAATGGCATTCACTTTGACTGGTTGCAAGAATCCTGCAGTGGAGACAGGAGTGTCACCTGCCCAAGAGGCTCTCTCTCAGGAACCAGACATCCCAAATCCATCAGTCCCTGTATGGGTACCCAAACCAGCAGGGCATGAACGCCCTGGACCACCTCTGCCTACACTGCTCTCTCTCTCTCTCTCTCTTCTCTCTCTCTGTCTCTCTCTCTCTCACACACACACACACACGCACGAGAGAGAGAGAGAGAGAGAGAGAGAGAGAGAGAGCATAAAAGAAAAGAAAAGGATCCAAAATCTGGGAAAACCTAACTTCACTTCCAGAAAAAGCACAAATACTCTACCCTCTCATTAGCCCACCCCTCCCCCATATCTTTAGTCCTTGTCTATGACCTCCAGCTCCCACATGGGTGGAGAAGTTAGTTGGCCATTCCATCTCCCACTCTTAGCCAAGAAAACATCTCTGCTGGGGCTGTCAAGATGGTTCAAGGGTAAAGTGTTGGCCTTTCAGGCCTGAGAATCTGAGTTTGATCCCCAAAGCCCAACCTATAACCCTGTGATGGGGACACAGAGGAAGATCCACGAGTCTCACAGGCTGCTAGCCTAGCCTACTCTGCTTGGTGAGCTCCAAACCTATCAAAGGGCATGTCCCCCAAATTAAACCTTCTGAAGAATGTCAGGGATGTCTCCCTCTGCCTTCCACTGCTCAAGGAGACAGGAAGTGTTGCTGCTCGCCCACAGTCCAGAGAGAAAAACTATGGAGGGAGGAGTTAAAACAAGACAGAACAATCCTGCCATGGCCAACCAGAAGGGACTGGTAGTGACACTTACAGTCAGGTCACCTTCTCAAAGGCCAGAACTCAAATGGGTGCATCACTGCT
This sequence comes from Cricetulus griseus, assembly GCF_003668045.3. Classification (NCBI taxonomy): domain Eukaryota; kingdom Metazoa; phylum Chordata; class Mammalia; order Rodentia; family Cricetidae; genus Cricetulus; species Cricetulus griseus. Next base: position 231,092,016 of record NW_023276806.1, read on the forward strand.
ATTTCAGAGCCATAGAGTCCCATGAAGCAGAGACACCTTCTGAACCAGCGCCAATAGTGTCCTGAGCTCAACCTGAGGGCTACAATGGAGACCAAACAAAATCCTGTCCCCCGCTGTGCCTCAGCCTGACCCTCACCCCCCACCTCACACTCAAACCTCTTCACCCTTTCTAGAATATTCTGTCAAATGTTCCTTAGGGCTGGCCATGATCCAGCCTCCTCCAAGAGGTGAAAATGACCTCCCCTCACCTCTGCAGCTTGAAATTCTGAAAGGTGACAAACCAAAGGGACATGGTCAAGAAACTATCCCAGAATGAGAAAAGTCAGGAGAGAAGGATGGGACCCTGTTGACAGAAACCAGCAGGGAGACTGGAGTGATGGAGGAACCAGAGAAGCTCTCTGGGGAGTGACAGTTAAGTGTCTAGGAAGATTAACGTGACCTCAGACAGGAAGGGTGGTGACTGCAAATATTTAGGGAGGTGACACCATGTGTAAAAGCTTTGTGTCAAAGGCAATGGAGCCACTGCTTCTCTGTGTTGGTTTCTTCACAGAGAGGCCCAGTGCCCAGCAGCTGATGGAGTCTGTCTGGCATTCAACCTTAAGGTCCAGAGGGACAGTTGCGAAGACAAGCCACTGCAGAATAGCTCTTGAGGGACTCCTGGGAGGTCACTGGCCCCACGAGATCCCTTCACCTGGCTGATACTGGGAACCTGCAGCCTTGTTCCCTGCCTCCAGTAGCAGCAGGTACCCTCACTGGGCAAGTCTCCCTGTCACCACACCACAGAACAGAGTCTCTTTTGTAAGCTCTTGATCACACTGATAAAAGATTTAAAAAACAGGCAAGAGAAACTTGAACTGAAGCTTGGACACCAAGCTGAGGTAGCAATCTATTTTATAAAAGAGATTATGCCACCAAATCCTAATTCTATCATGTTTTGCTATTACCACAGTCAAGGTTATATAGTTGAGGGGCTGGAGAGATGGCGTAGCTAATAGGAGCACCTGCTGTGCAAGCATGGGTTTCCATCCCAGCACCCACAGACCAAGCCCGGTGTGGCCTGTGCACCTCTAACCCCAGCAGGGACTGGAGGATCGCTGGGGCTTTCTGGCTGCCGATCTAGCCTAAAAACCGGAGCTCAAGAAAGACCCTGACTCAAAGGAAAAGGGTGGAGAACGATGAGGACACCTTCATGTGGCCTCCACACACCAGCACACATACATAAACACACTGAGCTCATAACTCACACACATACACCATACAAGTCATGTCCTAATAACTTTATAATGGGCCCGTGCCAAGACAAGTTTTAACAAAATTTTTAACTTACTGTTGAAATTTCTAGTAATTTAAATTTCTAGATATGAAACTCTCTAAATAGCTTTCTCATAAAAATTAGTAAGGGATTGTAACCCTCAGGGATGAATTAAAACAAAGTAAACCAGTACTGCCCAGTCCTGAAGGCTGGGCATCTGACCTAGAGGGCAGCCCTTCTCTGCTTACCCTACCTAGGAAACACCTCTTCAGACAGGAGGCCTTCAACACTGAAGGAAAGCATGGCTTTGTGCAAATCACTTGGGCTTTGTGGTCAGAAACCCAGCCATTTGTTGGTAGGGTAACTTCCGGTGTCTGCCATCTTGAAAAGTTACTGTGGGTAATGAAGATTACTGGGGGGTATGAATATTACTTGGGGTATGATTGTTACTGAGGGTCTGAAGGTTACTGGGGGTATGAATTGTACTGGGGATATGAAGGTTACTGGGGTATGAAGGTTAGTGGGGGTATGAAGGTTACTGGGGGTAGGAAGATTATTGGGGGGTACATGAAGGTTACAAGGGGTTTGAAGGTTACTAGGGTATGAAGGTTACTGGGGGTTTGAAGGTTACTGGGGGATGCTTGTATGCTTTAAGCTGCTACTGCACAGCCTTGGGACTAACAGACTTTGCAAGAGGTGCTTAGTACTTTGTTACCAAACCAGATGTGTGGAACCCCATTTGGTAGCTTAGTCTTGAGTACCACAGACCTCCCAACTCTGACATCTGCCTCAACACCTTCTCTTCCCTTGTTCATCTTCATTTGAAGGATCTTACTTTTAAATATAGGAAGTTTTCACCGTTTTAACAATATTTGAAACATTTTAAAGCTGCTCTGCTGAAGGTTCCCAACATGAATAGACACAATCTCTAGAGCCAAAGTGTCCAGACTATTAGAAATTATTGTAAAGGCTGACAACATAAGTTTCATATGCGAGTTCAAGATACACCAAAGTGTTCTTAAATCTGGTCTCTTGGAAGCCCTTACCTCTAGGAACTTCCCTTGCCCCTCGTGAGTTCTGAGACTTTGTTATGACACGGATTCCAGAACCTTCACAGACCATATCCTGCTTAGGTCCAATGACCCTAAGCCACACAATTCCTGGGAGACCCTCTGCACCCTTATCTACAAGGGTCTCCCTGACACTCAGGATCTCACAGCTCAGAGGCTGTGAGCTTGAAGCATTTGTTTAATCTTGATCTCTCTCTGACAAAAGAATCCAGATGACGTGGAACTCACTGAAGAAACTAACTGAAAGATGGCAGCCTTCGGTGAGAGCCAGCTTCCACTCTGGCATTTCCTTGATACCTACTCTCTCAAGTCCTGTCTTGGGGACACTAATGGAACTGGCTTTCTTTCTTACCTGGTGTCTTTCAACCCTAATATACATTCTTTCATTCTGACGGATTCCTCTGGGAAGCTAAGGGAAAGTTGCCCATGGTCACCTCCTCTCTGGAGCAATCTTCTCTGGCTTTCTGAAGTTTGAACTCTGGGACAGAGTAACCACTGTCCACAGTGCAGGGGCATATCATAGCCTCCTGCATCCTTCCTGCACAATCTGCCTCAGCACTGAGAAACAGAGGCTTGGTTCCCTTTCCCCATAGGGGAGGAACATCTTCCAAACACCCACACTAAGAGCATTTCAGACACCCAGCAAAGGGACAGCTGCTCTATGGGACTTCCTCTGAGCCCACCATCTAAGTTTATCTCACTTCCACAAGAGTTTAACACTCTCATGGTGGAGACCGGCTGCTAACTTTAGAGGTACATTCAGAGCAAATCTCTAAATATAAAGGGTTTGGCAGCAGAATTTTCTCACATTGCCAAACATCTAAAAAGACTCAGTAGACAGATGCCAGTTGCAGGGATGGGGTTATATCTGGAGGGGGATTTCCACTCATGCTTCTTGGAAGTAGCCTTGATTGGAGAATAATCTATTTTCTTAGTCATTTGGAGTTTGGTATTCTTTAGTGTTTCCACTGTATTGACAGACTTGTAGTTGCTATGGATGTGTTCCCCATTCATCATCTTTTCTGCTCTGTCTTAAATATCAAATGCAAATCAATCATATAGCTATACAGACAGTCTACCAGTCCCCGTGACAAAGTTCACAAACTTATTCTATCATTCGGCTCAGTGGGCAATGACTCCAAGGCCTTCCTCATTGATAAGAAATGTCTGCGCTCACACACACTCACGTTAATATCATTACCTTCAGACAGCATCTTCCCAGGGCCGTCACAACCTGTGGTTGCTCAGGGGCTCCATGGAGGAGCAGATCCCTCAGATTGCCCGATTAAAGCCAGGGTTACAGCAGCCAGGGCTCTTACAGAGCCAAGAGAAAAAGCATAAGAGCTTAAATTGGCCTGGGACAGGAGTGGCAGATGCGGGCTTGGCTGTGCGGCTTGTGATCCCAGTGCATGGAAGGCAAAGTTTGCGGAAGAGTTGGTAATCAGAGCCAGCCTCAGTTACATAGTGAGTGCAAGGCCAGATTGGGCTGTGTGAGATCCCATCTAAATCAACAATAAATCAGTTAAAGAGTTGAGGAAGAAAGGGGAGGGACAGAACAGTGTGATGGCAGCAGTGGTCTCTGGGTGGCCCAAAGCCTAGAGGTGTCCCTTTGTTTCAGATATAATTCTAGCTGTCCTCCTGACTCTGCTGGGCGTTGCTATCCTGGCCATCGTGACAGCATGCACACGTAGAAATCGAAATGGTGAGTAACCTTAGCCATGCCCCACGAAAGTCTCAGAGGGAGGGAAGCTGAGGTGAAGCAAGTGTGCTCAGAGAGTGTCCCACACAGACATCAAAGATCTTGCCCTGCTAGTGTCTCTGCTCACAGAGTGAAATTCCAAAGCTTACACTATCAGCACTGTCAACAAACACACAATTAGCAAGAGGAATGAGATTACTTTATAAAGCAAAGTCTGTCTCAGTTCCAAAGGGAAGTACTCAAGTCTGAAAATGTGGGAAAACAAGATGCTGGCAGAAGCCACCTCTGACAGTTCAGAAAGGACCTGGGGTTGTGAGCGACAGCTTTGGAGACAGCACACAAACACTCGATGGTTCCTGTAAGAGGAATGAGACAGGGCCACAAAATTAAGGTCCCTCTCCACAGGATAACACTCAGTACCTTCCCTGCTTCCTTCTCCTCACTGTATTCCCCAGAATCCTCCCCTCAGCACCCGTGAGCCCTCAGAGAGAAAACAGGCTAGCACTTCAGGGCTGGATGGGGGTGCCAGAAAGGGAGGACTCAGTATCCCATCAGGAGGATCACCCTGGGGGCTAATTTTAGAGTACAGAAGGTTGGGTCAGGAAGACACCTCTGTCAATAGTTAACTGAAACATTTGCCTAACCCTTCCACAGAGGCACGTGTCTCCAGATATGCTTCAAAACAGAGTGAGTATCCAACACCTAGTGGGACAAATTGCTGAGCACCAATGGATTCTGTGTGTGTGTCTGGCTCACCCATGTGCACCCATGAGCTTCCAGAACTTAATAGAGTATACCATCCCATGAACTACATCTTTGAGTTTTTAAGGGAATCCTGTCAGAGTTCTCCTAGAATGGATCAATATTGCATGGTCCCTAAGCTCCCCTCAGTGGCAGCAGAAACACTAAGCCCTGTGATCAACAGACCTGCTACACTTTAGACTGATGGCTCAGTGGGAGGTCTAAGTCTCACTATGAAGAGGCCTCCATAAGGTAGCTGGAAATAAGGCTCTAACAGTCAGGAATGGTGACAGTGGATCCAGCTAAGGTTACTGTGATGAGGAGGGAAAGACAGCAATGTCTCTGAGAACTAGCCCAGGACACTGCATGGAAAGAGGGAGCTGAGCGCTGCCGTGACAGCCCCACTCCAGGTCACCTGACCATGCCAACATTCTAAATGGTCCCTTCATAGTTAACCCACGTGCTTCTCCACCCTGGAAATTTGTGGTTATGTTAACTCTTAGATTTGTAAGAGAAGCCCCTGAGGATGATGAAGAAACACGATCATGGAGCTCTCTCTCCTTTCTTCCTAGGTGCTGTGCTTCTGGACTATGAGCACAGTAGGGACAAAGAGATTAGGAACTAGAGATAATTCCTGAAGAATGTGTTCCTTAGGAAACAGCAGTTTCTTCTCCCTTTCAGTGTCATGTGTACAAGCAGCAGATTCTGCTGTTATGCTTCCAACTGCCTTTCTCTGAGCTCACACACGCACAGATGCTTAACGGCTGTGCATTTTTCAAAAAAGGGAAATATTTCTCCTTCTTAAGACATTAAAATAATTAATTTCCACCTCTTGCTTACTCCACCTCCCAAGATCTATAAGAATCTTTATGAATCGCTTTCACAGATGTTTAAGTCAGGACAAAAAGGATCTGGAGAGATGGCTCAGTGGTTAAGAGCACATTCATACATGTAGGGAAGACATCCTGGCAACATAAAATAAATTTTAAATGGATAAAATACATAGTTTATAAATTGTTATGGAAGTTAAACAGCCCATTGAAGAGACATTTTGGAAGCTTTACAATAAACTAAGAAACACAGAATGTATGAACACTGATTTAGAATATAAAGTTAGTTATCTAAACAGCTAATAATCACCCATGCTTCGCCACTAAAAGAGGAGCCAGCTTCTGAGTTGAGGCTAGCAACTCCAGTGCTCAGATCTAACATAAGTGCACCCACTGACTTAGAGAAAAGAGGATTATTGAAAGCTGTATTTCAGCATCTAGCATTATTTATAGTTAGGTTGTCCACAAAATTGAGATATGTAGGCCTGTGCAAACCAAGAGCCATTACAAAGGTAATTTAACATAAGATGTCTCCAGAAATTTGATGACTATGAGGAGACTTTGAGGAACCGAGGTTTCCTGCAGGGACTCACTCGGACCTCTGCTTTCAGAGTTGAGGTGCCTGACACCTCAAGCTGTTCTCCCTCAAAACTTCCTCTCAATGGCTGCCATGGCCATGCCCTCCGTTCACTCCCCAGTAGTCACATCCAGATCCCATTAGGAGTTGCTAGACTTGCTTCTCATTCCCGTTTGAAGCCACTAAACTGGGCCCACCAACCAATCTATAACCAAAGGATCTTGAAGCTTGCAGTCATAGAAGCAACCACACACACTCACTCACACACTCACACACACACACACACACACAGACATATACACACATGCACAAGAGCATACACGCATGCAGGCACAGACACACGTGTACACATATTCTCTCTCTCTCTCTCTCTCTCTCTCTCTCTCTCTCTCTCTCTCTCTCTCTCTCTCTCACACACACACACACACACACACACACACACCAAACATCAGTCCCCAGTCACTGAGGAAAGTCTGGTCACTCAGGTTGCTGCAAACCCCCTCCATTTATGTTCACTACCCCTTCCTCTCTGTCTTTATGATTCATGACACGTTAGAGTGGAGAGAAAAGAGCTTCTGAACCCTCTTTATTCTCCGAAATTAAACACGAATGGATGGGGAGGTCTGGGAAAGTGCTAAATCCCTTAGCAGCGATGTGGGCTAGTGGCAAATTTATTTCTTGGTGGGAAGCTGATAACTTAGTCTGTTTTCTCTTTCTTTCACACAAGGTGTCAAATCTGTGAGACAAAAGAAAATAAGAGGAGGTAAACAGAATTTCATTTCCTATGCAGCCCAGATGTACGTATACTCAATCAGAGCCTCATTGTGTTTCCTTTCCTTTAGGGTCCCGATGTGTGCTTTCATCAGAAAGTGGTAAATAAACTAGACACCAGCTTGTTAAGAGATGAATAATAAGTCTGTAAGAATCTTAAACTTTTCTTCAACCCTCTATAGAAATTTCATGTAATGACTGAGGTAAGTATATTTATGGTGACATTTGAGGGAACATCAATCTCTCTCCTAATGTGAGGACCTGTAAGGCCCATGTGTTACTCACCATCTGATAAAACACCTGAAGGAAACACCTTTAAAAGGAAAGGCTTGAGCTCAGCTGCAGGCCTGGATGTTCCTACCCACAGAGCCTGGATCCAGTTGCTTTGAAGCCTGTGAGAGGAACACCATGGCAGGAGCATGTGGGGATGGAAGCTGCTCAGGGAAAGTAGAGAGGGTTCTCTCCCACGACAGCCCCTGGTTCAAAGCCCACTACTCCATGGTTCCTAAATAACTCAATCCAGTCATGAGGTGAGAGTGCTCATGAACCAGTCACCTCCCAAAGGCCCCGGACCAAGCCTTAGACCTGTGACCTTCTGGAGCACAGTTGAGATCCAAACCTCAGGCTCCTGTGCATCCCAGAGTACAAAACACATCTACAGCCTCCCCAAGGGGCCCCAAAGTCTCACTGCTTCCAGGACAGGTCAGACACCCAAGTCCCATGTTTCTCCTGAGACTTGAGGCAAACTCTCCACTCCAGACATCTTCAAAATTCAGAACAAACAACTCACAGAGCTCCCAGATGCAGCAGCAGCACACGGATGCAGCAAGCAACATGAGGCAAAGGTCCTCACTCTGAAAGGGAGAAGTGAAGCAACAGAAGGAAGCCCAGACTGAAGCCCAGCAGAGCACTGGGTCCCTGAGCTCACAGCATCAGCAGGGCAGGGGGCACCATGTGAGCTCCTGGGCTTGTGAATCCGCATACTACCTCCATCATCTGCAGTGCAGCGAGGCTCTCTCCAGGACTAACTCCAGTCACCACCTGTGCCTTCCCTCAGCGTGGCATCTTTAGCTTCATTTTCACTTACTCAGGAGTCCCCTTCTCATGGGCTACATGCAGGTGTCCAGCTACAACCAACAGGCACCAGAGCGTCTCAGAACCTCATAAGTCTTGGAAGAAGCCTCCATTACTATATAGCTCTGATACTCTGCATGCTTGCAAAACAGCATCAGACAGATGTTGTGGGAACAGCAGGAGGGACACCCTTAGATGGCCTCTGAGTGCCAGGGTAGTTGACTGAGAAAAAAAACCTGAGGAAATAATCCTGCAAGCAGCCCTGGGAGTCTTAGAAATTCTAACTTTGACACTTTCCACCCTGCCATAGACAAACTCAGCAAAGATAATTTTCCTGACTGTGTTCCACAGACTCCATCTACAAGTTCCCATGAGTCACTTCCTGGGACTACCTTCCCTGGGACTCCTGACACTGCCCCTCTCAATGGCTCACTTCCTATGTGTCTCCCCAAGGCAGCATCTGGAAACAGCTCCCATCAGACCCTGTCAGGTGAATTAAAAAAAAAATTAGCTATTTGCAAAATTCTCATCAAAAGTCTAGGCCCACACACAAGTGAATTGATCTGAAATTCTATAACCAATCTCATCCCTCAAGCCTAAATATCTGAGGAGGAAGGACTGCTTCAAGGCACACTCTCCCAGGACTACCCTGCCTTGATACCAAAGCCCGGCAAAAACACCAACAGAAAATACCAGCTGCCATCACCAAAGAACCATATGCAAAGACAATGGACAAAATACCAGCAAACCAAATTATATATTTTAAAAAAGAAGCATTTTCCATGATCAGTAGGGTATTATTTCTACATACAGATCAATAAAGTCACATAAAAAATAAAGGAATAAAGTCATGTAGCCATATCTAGATTTGTAGAAAAGGCATTTGCAAAAGCCACCATTCTTCTGTGATCAACAAGTTGGTGCATAGTGAAGGTACCTCAACAAATGAAGTTCCCAAGCGACAGCTCTAAAGCTAACATCATCTTCAGGAACAGAAAACTGAATCTTTTTCCTCTGTGGTCAGGATGTCCACTCTCACCACTTCTGTTTAATGGAGGATTGAAAATCCCAACCAGAGCAATTTGCCAAAAGACATAGAAATCAGGAAACAACACATGTTTGCAGATATGGCCTTGCAATTAGAAAACCCCACATTCCATCAAACAGTCATCAAGACCAAAGTTTTATTGCAGTTCAGGGCATTAAAAACAAAAATAAACAAAAAAACACTATCCAAAAACCAGCAGCATTTCCCTACACTGGCAATGGACTAGCTGAAAACCAAGGAGGGTAATGGTCTGTTTATAGAAAGCAACAGTGTGTCCAAGGAGGGAAAAGGTCTGCTTACACAAAGCAACCGGGTGTTACTTGAGGAAATCAAGGAACACACAAGAAAATGGAAAGAAATTCTGTGTTGTGGCTTGGAAGGCTCACCATCTAAAAATGTCTGTTGGTCACTTTATGTCAACTGATGAGTCCAGCTAAGAAAACGCCTCTACCAGATTGGCCAGTAGAAAGCCTGTGGTGCATATTATTGCTTGACGGTTGATGGAGTGGCACCATCTCTGGTTAGACGGTCCTGGAGTGTAAGAATTCAGGCTGAGCAAGCCATGAAGAGCAAGCAAGTAAGCAGTGTTCCTCCATGGCTCCTGCTCCAGTTCCTGCCTCCAGGTTCCTGTCCTGTGTGAGTTCCTGCCCTGACTTTTCTCAGTCATGAATTGGGAAGGTGTAGGGGGAGAGTAATAACAAAATAGTTAAAATAAAAGAATTCGAGAAGGAGTAGGAAGAGCAATTTGTATATATGTCACAAAAATAATTAAAAATATGAGACCATGAGTTTGAGGAGAGAGAGAGATGTGTAAGGAGTTGGAGAGCAGAGAAGCGGGGAAGCAATGACACAAGCACAGTATTCATATATGGAATTCTCAGCAAATAAATTGTCAAATAAAAATAAATAAATTCATACAAACAGAGATCAGAAAGGCAATTACTAAAGACCGAGGGCAAAAGAACGGACAATGTTGGTCAAAGACACAAACTTGCCATTCTAAGGGGAATAAATCCTGAAAAAATAATGACAGATAACTGATGTATGCTCGTAGTTCACTCTGTGAGTGGGTTTGAAGCATTCTCGTCATGACAAGAAAAAAGACAATCTGTGGATTGATTAGCACACTTACTTTCTTGAATATGGTGATCACTTTGCAATGTCCATATCAAACTATTATGAAGCTACACAATATTGTGCCAATTATATCCCAACCCAGGCAGGAAAAGAAAACATTACCTGAGTGCTAGAGGGAAATCCAGTGTCCAGATCTCCATGCACCTTCCCTCATGTTAATACCCAGTGGAAAGATCCCTGAAAATTCATTGCACGATGGTATGATTTGGATGGTGAAGTTCTCGGGGTTCAAATAAGTACGGTGACTGTCTGGTGTTGTCATTGTGGTTCCTAATTCTTGGGGACTCACCTCCTCGGTGACAGTTACCCCTCAGAGCACATCCAGCCCATTGTAAGAATCTGCCTTGGTACGAGAAACCTAAGGTTGCAAGACAAAAACCTTCCACAATAGGACATGGAAAGATTCAGCATGCACTCAGCACCTACTGTGTGCTGGGTCCTCCAGTGGACCTTTGTCATCTTGTCTCTACAAGCAACTCAGACAGCCACATGTGGGAACTGCCCAGAGCTGCCCTGCCATCAAAGGCCACCTCTAGCTTACAGTGGAGGACACTGGGGATCCTCCAGGCTCACATTGCTCCACAGCTGGAGCACAGTGCAGGATTCCCTGTGCAGTGAACAACCAGAACCCCTGCAATACAGCAGCTCTGAAGATGTGAACCATCAGGGGGCCTTGGTGATCAGCTCTTACATAAACCACTTATTTACTAAGACAACCACTCCTAATTTACAGAAGAGAAACTTATTCACGAGAAATGTTAATGGCTTGTCCAATGCTGTAGTGTTGTCTGTGGCTCAATGTAGATGTGCACATAAAATTTCTTGGCCCTAACTTTATTGTCACATGACTTAGCACTGCCCTAATTGCTCATTCCTGGCTGTGGATGTTTGCATCCTTAGGGAGACATTTTGCTATGTGTGGATAATCCAAACTTGAAACTCAAAAGAGTAATGGCTTTGCAATCACCCCTAAAAGTGGCCCAACTATCCCAACTATGCTAAATTTCTGGGTATTTAAGCTCTTGCCAGTTCTTTTTTGTCACTTCTGGACAGAAGAATGTTAATTAGCTGGTAAACTGAGACTATGGAAGTCACAATGTTAGTTTAGGTGCATAAAATATATGTTTAAAGTTTAGTTTAATTTAAATGAATCACAGATATGAAAAGGTTGCTATGATAAAGTAAATGCTTTGATATTTAATCGAATGCATCCTTAATATTATAGGAAAATGTACATACAGTTCCTAAGTGTTTTATTTTAAACATATTTCAAATATATCATGCACACACCTAAGTTTAGATCCCTGGCACCCACATAAAGCCAAGTACAGAGACAGCATTGTTGGGGACAGACATGGCCTGATCCCTAGTGCTCATGGGTCAGCCATTCTAAGCCAGACTGGTTAGTTTCAAGACCAATGGCCGACACTGTCTCAAAAACTGAGTGCAGGTTAGCGAGAGAGCGCTGCTGGGCTCGCACAGGCCCTGGGTTGATCCCCAGCATTGGCAAATAAATTAATGAAGTGAGGTGAGAAAGAGTGGGAAAGATATCAAACACTGACCTCTGGCCCCCACATGTGCACACTTGTGCATGGGTATTCACATGCACATGTGACACATGTGCACACAGCTTCATGCAACACACACATGCACATACACACACACACGCACATATGTACACACAGCTTTTATGCAACACACGTGCACTCATACATGGCACACACATGTGCACACAGAGACACACATACATGCACATACATGTGCACACACATACACACACATGCACATACATGTGCACACACATACACACACATGCACACACACACACACACACACACACACACACACACACACACACACACACAGTAAGGCCATGAGAGGAAGTAATGGTATAAAAGAGAGAAATTTCCATGTGCTTTAACTTAATCCCCTTATAAGGGCATCTGTCCTGCTAGTGTGTATATGTATATTGTGTATGAATGTTTATGTGCGTGCATGTGTATGTGTGTATTGATGTGTATTGTCTTGACAACTTGACACACAAGTCACCTGGGAAGAGGAACCACAGCTAAGAAAGCACCTCCATGAGACTGAGCAAATCTGTGGAGCATTCTCTCGTTGATGGTTGATGATTGACAGAAGGTCCAGCCCACTGTGGGCAGTGTCCCCCCCCTCTCCTGGTCTGCCCTCTCCCCAGCAGGTGGTCCTGGGTGGCTGAGCAAGCCATAGGGAGCAGTAACAGCAGCACTCCTCCGTGGGCTCAGCTTCAGTTCTGCCTCCAGATTCCCCCTTGAGTTCCTTCCCTGACTTCCCTTCATGAAGAATGGAAAGCCCTAGGATGAAATAAACACTTTCCTCCTGGCTTTTTGCCAGGGTCTATATCACAGCAACAGAAACCTAACTGAGGCAGCACCCAGGACAGAGGGAAAACAGCCACTCATTTTCAGGGAAGGAACTAAAATGGTGTTCCTACAGCTCTGAACAAGTCAACTAGACTCCAGTAGAATAGCAAACACCCCTGCTGACCCCAACACAAATCAACAGCAGTGCCAAGTTCCTGAGCTCATGAGAGGGAAGAGGGTAGTGTTTGTGTATGCTTTGCCTGTCTCTAGATACTTTAGGAATTCTATTGCTATGACTTCACTAAAATCCAAGTGGTAGCTCTCCAGAAGTTCATCCAATGATGAAATCTACATGCACAGACATTTAAAGTTATATAGTACCCTTTAAATTTAAATTCTAGGCATCTGAGTGACTATTCTACCAACCCTCCCCTAGTCACCTCCAACTCCTGTTATAACTGATATATTCCCATTTAATGTCTCCAAGCCTTGAATCCCTTCTGCAAAGTATTTGCCTTGGCTAGCCTCCATCCACTGGTTCATTTAACTCCTAAGTCAGAGACGTTGCCTCCGGCTCATTGCCAGCCTGCCCTCTGGTGATGTCTGGGATACCATCTACACTGGTACTAACACTACCATGTCAAAACTGGGCTTTCTTTTTTGTTTGAGTGCTTTCCTAAGTGTCCAGAGGAGGTTTCAGTAAGTATTGTCTCACTACTTGAAACTTGATTGACTATAGCACCTTCCTAGGGTTGACTTTAGGAAAGACAAAGTCCCTGCACACGAGAGTCTTCGGCTCCCCCAGTGCTGACTTAGCCACAGATCACCTAGAAGAAAAGGAGAAACAATGAAACATAGAAAGGAGAGGAGGAGGGAAGAGGAGAGCAGGAAAAGAGAGAGGAAGGGGGAGGACAGTGGGAGACCTGCGTCTCAGAGTTTCACACTGACATGTGCAGGAGACACAGCTCAGTGACAGAGTGCTTGCTTAGCGTGTGCAAGGCCCAGGCTTAGTTAGGGTGACTATTGCTGCAATGAAACCCCATGACCAAATCATTTTGTGGAGGAAAAGGTTTGTTTGGCTTACACCCCCACATTACCGTTCCTCATCCAAGGAAATTAAGACGAGAACTCACACAAGGCAGGAACCTGGAGGCAGGAGCTGATGCAGAGGCTATGGAGGGTGCTGATTACTGACTTGCTCTCCATGGCTTGCTCAACCTGCCTTCTTATAGAACCCAGGACCACTGGCCCAGGGATGGCACCATCCACAACGGCTGGGCCCTCCCCCATCAATCACTAAATAAGAAAATGTTCTACAGATCAGCTCACAACTGGATCTTATGGAGGAATTTTCTCAGCTGAGGCTCCCTCCTAGCCCAGTGACTCTAGCTTGTGTCAAGTCTACATAAAACTGTCCAGCACAAGCTCTAAGTTCAGTTACCACCACCAGAGCAGTCCTCCAGAAACAGTGTTTGCAGGGCCAAGAGGCAAAGGTTAGGAACCCAAATTCTGCCTACTGACCCCCTTCTGTTTCTGTGTTTTAGCCATATCTGCTACTTCTGTGAGAGTACCATCAGCCAGCTCCCTGGGTGAGTGTTCCATGGCTTGCTTTCAATTCTACCACTTTCTGTACGTAAGCCCTATTGTTTGTCGGCTTGATTTTTCTTCCTTTCAAGTGCTTTTAAAATAAGAAACAAAAATAATTAACACTGTGTATGTAACTCCCTGACCGTGAATCAGCATTCCCATTGTGTAAGCACCCTCAATGTGTGTACTCACCCTGGTACAAGGTGCAAACCCATCCTGTGTATGTACACACCCTCAATGTGTAAACACAACATGGTGTGTGTTTCACACCATCATTGTGTGAACACACCCTCACTGTGCCTAGACACCTTTATTGTGGCTATTGCTAGTATTTTATCCTATTTCTCAAGTAGTAAATAAAGCTGAAATTCCTTTGTCCCCATTAGAGACCCTCCCTTTACACTACCCTAAGACTCATGAGTGAATTATAGTCTTTAATGCCTACTGCCAAATAATGTAGCATTATTTGTTTTTGTATAATTTTTACTGAAATGCCATCTCTTTTGAGGCTTCATTACAACTTGCATTTTCCTCAAAACTTTAATACTGAAAAACACAGAAATGTGATTTGTGCACCTCAGTTATAGAATAAAATCACAACTTGTGAATATACAGTATTTTCTAGCATTTTCCCTCCTGAGGCAGTCCCAGTAGCTCCTCTAATTCTCTCATGCTGTCTCTTGGCCTCCTCCAACCCCTCTCCCAGCGCACAACCCCTGTGACACAGCATGTCAATCTTTTCAAATCTGTACTTTTCTTGTTTTCTCTCAGGTGGGCACCATAAGCTACTGTCTTAAGCTGTGTCTTATTATTATAAAAGTTATGTTTATATGCACAAAGCCTTACTACAAATGATTTTTAAATTTTCTGCTGGAAGGTTGTTTTGGAGATACGTGGGGATCTAGTTTTTTTGTTTAGAAATCAACTATTCTGGTGAATCCATTAATTAATATAGTCTCTTCCCTGTGACCTTTTTTTTCTGTTGTGTTTGGCTTTGCTGTTTGGCTGGATTTGTTTTGTTCACCTTAAATTTGTAATAGACATTCTCACTAATTGTTTTTTAATGGAGACAATCATCATTTCCTAGTAGACAGAAACGTTTAATTGGTCATCTCCCATCAGGCCTTCTTCCCACGCCAATGGGTGTTTGTAAGCAAAGGATAATCACTCCATTAATACTGAGCCCACAGAACTTCTGTTTTTTGATGTTACCAATCTTTCCTCTTTGATCTACATCTCACACACAATTGACCTCTCAGCCCTGAGTGTCAGGAGTTGCTTTCCCAACTTTCCTATGACTGAAAGTTCCTGGAATCTAAACTCATCTCATGATTCACTAAATAAAGAATGGGAATTCATTTCCATTTACTTTATTTTTCTTGATCATTCTTGGTTCTGTTATTGTTAATAAAAATCTTCTATTTTGATGTTTGTTACTGAGTAAAAATATTTTAAGACTTCTCTTTATCCTCGTATTCTTTTGCATTAGCCATGCTGTTCCTGCATGTGGGACTAGCTTCCCTCACCCTGCTAAGGATTCAAGATTTTCCAAACTGTTGACTCAAATCTTTGTTTAATTATATAAAAAAAAATTGCCTACCTTAATTGCCGTGAATATGCCCCTGCCTTGCACCTCCACCTACGTCTATCTACCACACGCATAGTTTCTCTCTCTAGAACTAGCACATATGGAAATAAACGCTAAGGATCCTCTGCTTGCCTCAGATGTCAGTACTTCTCAAGCATTTATCATCTCCATGCAATTAAACCAGATTCTTGTAATAAAGACTAACATCTGGAGATAAGTGGATTATGATGGGGGGTCTTACTATGTAGCCCAGGCTAGCCTTTGATTCAGGGTCTCCTAGAACTGGCAGCAGGAAAGTACAACCTACCCAGTGTGTAAGCAAGTCCTGCCTGGAAGCTAGTGCCCTTCAGTTAGCCACGGCCTGAGCAGCTCATCTCATCCAGTGTCTCCACCTCTTCAGTTAATGACTCTAACTCCTCCTGCTGTCTGCCGTTAGGTGTTCAAAAATGGATCTTTGGCTGTCTTTAGTGCGAACTCCTCTCCATCCTGGGTGTTGCCTTACTTGTCAGTTCTGGCAGTGGGTGGGCCAGACCTCATTCAGAGCAGCTTACCTAACTTCAAGGGCAAGATTGGTTGTGTTTATTTCCAAGGCTGTAACAAATTACCTCAGCTTCTGCCCTAAGACCATGTTACCTTACAGAACCATAGGTGGAAGGGTGCCACACACATCGAATCGGGGTATCAATAGATCTGAACTCCACCTATGGCTGTTCCCTTGTTTCTCTGCTAGCAACTTGCCTGGTTCCCTTGGCTCACAGCCTCCTTCCTTCCCCAGTGGTCACAAAATTCTATCAAGCTCCATATTGTCTAGTCGTCTGCATTCTTACATTCCTTTCTCTGTCTGGTCTATTGCCCTCTTCTTGTTTTGGACACACGGGTAGAGCTAGAAACACAACTAGATCATACATGCTCATCTCATCATGAAAACAATGAGCCTTCTTGTGTTCCTGCCTCTTACACGGTGATGGGAAGGGCTGTTACAGAGTCTGCACCCAGAGTTCTTTGTTTCCATCCAGTTAAGTGCAATGGGATTCAACACGGGCTTGCACAGGAGTGAGTAGAAGTCTGTGCTGACACAGAGGGCAGACTAACAGAATTCTTAGGACACACATATCATCATGGAAACTAAATATTTCCCTTAAATGTTTGTTCCCATCAACACAATCCAGGACAATCCCTGGAACAACCTGACCTCTGTCTGAGGCACTGACTCCATTTTCCTCAGAACAGCATCACAGATCCCAGGGTCTGGGACACGGGAAGCTTCCAGGCAGTTATCATTCTGCTTACCATACACGTGTATGAGCAAGAGAGGAGAAAGGGATTTGTTTGAATGTCTAAGTCAGGGTGGCTGATGAAACGCCATGCCATGACCAAAAGCAACCTGGGTGGAAAGGGTTTATGTAGCTAACACCTCCACATCACTGTTCATCATTCAAGGAGGTCAGGAGAGCAACTCACCCAGGGAAGGATCCTGGAGGCAGCAGCTGATGCAGAGGCCATGGAGGGTGGTGCTTACTGGCTTCTTCCTCGTGGCTTGCTCAGCCTGCTTTCTTAAAGAAGCCAGGACCACCAGCCCAGGGATGGTGCCACCCACAATGGGCTGGGCCCTTCGCATTGATTACTAATTAAATGTCTTACAGCTGGATCTTATGGAGCTGTTTTCTCAAATGAGATTCCCTTCCTTCAGATGACTCTAGCTTGTGTCAAGTTGACATCAGACCAGCCAGCACAGTGACCAATGGGCAGTCCCTGCATAATTCCCCTAGGCCTCACTCTCTCTTTATTTGACACAGTTCATTCTATGTATCTATGTGACTGATATTTTGATAAAATGGTCATATTTTCCACATTTGTTACTTTTATTCTGCTCTTTCTCAAGGAGACTGATCTTTGCTCTTGTGGATTCTAGTCCTCTCTACTGCCAATGTTCCTCAGGAAGCACACCAGAGTCTGAGGCCAGGAGGGTGGTGCAGAGACCCCCACTCACCACACTGCCTCCAGAAAGGGGAGGGGGTGTGACTCTTTCCTGCCCTCCTCAGAGCCGTGAAGCACTCACGCTGGTTTTGTTTTCTGCTTTCAGCACTATGCCCATCCACTCCTGGTAAGTTGCTGCACTTTTCTTCAGCTCTGCCAACAGTCGGCCCCGTGACCCGGAAGCTTTCCAGAGTCTCTCCACATTTCTTGGTTCACTATAATCAGACACCTTAATACTCACCCCGAGTACGAAAAGTAAACAGAAGTTGCTTGTGGCTCATTAAGATGGCACGTCCCCAGGATTCACACCAATTCCCAAATCTGTAGAACAAGGACTGAAAAAATGAGGAGGACAGGGATGAGGGGATGAAAACAGGGGATGCAGCAAGACAGACATGGTATCACATGTCTGTGAGGGACTGCAGAGCTTCGTGTGACTGAAAGCACCCACTTCCCTGAGTCAGGCTGGCAGCAATGGAACAGATGAGGACTGCCCCAGCTCCTGGCACTGCAATTGCATTGGTTGGGAATTGATCCTCAATCTGCTCATTGTTTTGACAACACACACACAGGGAGAGAGAGAGAGAGAGAGAGAGAGAGAGAGAGAGAGAGAGAGAGAGAGAGATTTTTTTAAGCTTCTTGCTGTAAGCTCTTTGCATTTATTCAGCAGAACAAACCAATAGGCCCTGCCTCTTTCACACCCTCAGTCTTGCTGGGCCTCACAGCTGGGGCTGTTTCCTAACCCTGCTAGGTTCCTGCCATCCGTTTCTCGTCCACCTCTGAGTGCTTTAAACAACTAATGAGTTAAGAAAGTGATAGATGAACTGGTGGAGAGAATTACAGTGGTTTTGCCTAGTGAAAGGTTTTGTGTGTTTTTGCAAAGCTGTAACAGCTTTCTTAAACTTAGGAACAGACAGGGAGTGGACAGCAGAGGACAGGCGATGGGAGCAGGGTGACCAGACGAGGCTGTGAGAAGAGAAAGGCTCACAGAGCCTACAGATGAGGAAGCAGAAGCTGATAGGGACCAGCTGAGGGTAGACAGCTAAAAAAGGGCTGAACTCAAATTCTGAACCCTGTGTTTTCAGTCCAAGTCAGGGCTAGCACAGCAACCCTGGGATTCTGGGACATGTACTTCTTCTTTCAGTCCACAGTGAGCTTTGGAAATGACAAGTCGACCTCAAAGGATTTTCAAAACTGTGCTTATATTTTAAAATACCACTCCCAAGTTTAAAATGTGGCATGAAAATTGTAAGTTGTGAGCATCGAATTCTGAAAATGATTGTGCTGGCCTGTGGTGTGCCACCCATCATTTCATGAGTAAGGCTATTTTACAACAGACTCTACATAGCTGCCCTTAGCCACTGCTGACTTTTATAAGTGTCTAAGTTAGGGATCTTATTGCTGGGATAAGAGACAATGACCATAGCAACTCTTATAAGGAAAACATTTAGTTGGGGCCGCTCCTTTACAGTTTCAGAGGTTTGGTCCATTTTCCTCATGGCAGGGAGCATGGCAGTGTGCAAGCAGACAGTAGCTGAGAGTCCTACATCTTGCAGGCAACAGAAAGTCGACTGAGACACTGAGTGGTATCCTGAGCATAGGAAACCTCAAAGCCCGCCCTCACAATGACACACTTCCTCCAACAAGGCCACACTCACTCCAACAAACCTACAACTCCTAATAGTGCCACTCCCTATTAAGTTATGGGGGCCACTTACATTCAAACTGCCACAAAAATTAAGATAGATTTTATTCAGCTTTGCTTCATTTTTATGTAATTCAGTCATAAAAAGGATAATTTCTGTTGGAAAAAACTAGATGTTTTCTGATTTAAATATTCAGAAATAATTAACTCAGATCTTCCATGTGTCCTGCCTCCTCTCAGGGGACAAGCACAGGAAAGTGTTAACAGCACAGCAAGCTGTAACTGCTGTGGCTGAAGTGGCACAGGCTGGACCACGGTCCGGATGCTGGACCCACCCCTTTCTCTGTAGGAACTCCTACCTAGTGGATGCACTTCCTCTACTGGACTGTGCTGACTGTGCTGAGTGAGTCCAGTGCTGAATTCTAGATTATGCAAATTCTATCATAATGATGGATTAGCTGAAAATTAGATAGTTGGAAATGCAAACAGGACAGGGACCTGACACCAGGTACTAGCCTGTGTCTACTCTCACAGGCCTCCTGGGGTATGCATGTGTAAATGATTAATGACCTCATTCCCCTCCCCTATGGACCTGTCATTTCCCAGCTCTGGCCATAGTAACCATAAATATCTTGGTTACTTGAAAAGGAGGTGAATATTCCAAGATGGTAGGAAAAGAAACGGTAGGAGGAAACTAGAGAACAATTGGACATTGGAACACTTTAGAAAGTCACATGATTTACTCATATGACTGGTGAATTCGAGTGTTTACCATGCACCACAGGCTGTTCCGCATGAGCAAGCCAGCCATGGCCCCTGTGTTACAGAGCACAGGTCCTCGCTGAGTAAGACAAAAAATACACCTGCACACAAATACACTTAAACTTCTCAGATTGGAGACCAGAACTTCAGAGACAGTAGATTAGCGTGGTACGGTAGAGGCGGAGCCAAAGGTGGCGGTTCAGAGCAGGATAAGATAATGGGGTTTGAAAGGAGACCTGAACTGACAACCTGCATGGCAAAAGTAGACCACTGCCGGCCCCCAGCAGAAAGAGTATCAAATTCCTGAGACTAGAAGGAGAATGGCAAGGGGGCAGACTGCAAGACCAGCAGCTGCTGATGGAGGGTGGGAGCAGGAGAGGCTGGACCAGAGAAGACCTCTGTGGCCAAGCAGAGAACAGCAATGCTGAGTATCCTGGTCTGCACCTGGGAAGGTCCAGCCAGGGAAGGATAATAGAGGAGTCCACGCTTTGAAAGGAATCTTTCTCTGTAGTGTGAAACAGCTGAGATGGCTGCTTGCTGCAGGCAGGGAAGGCATGAGCTCCAAAGACCACAGGGGGTTTGTTTAGAAAGAGCATTCTGGATCAAGGAAGATATTTTCCTACAGTTGTGGGTGTGGAGTCTTTAAGCTGCCAACACTCAGTGGGCTACAAAAGGCATGGTGGGTTTCGGGGTCTTTTTTTCTTAATTGATAAGTTCCAAGTGTACTTATTTACAGCATACAGCATGGCATCTTTGTACATGTATTTATTATACAATGTTTACAGCACATTAATTAATATATAGTCTGTAGTGTTAACATAGGATCACAGCAATTTTGAATATGTATGTTACTTTCTGCAATTGCAATTGTTACTAACTGCAGTTACATATGCTACTAAGTGCACTCACTATGCACTGCTGGGGCTGGAGAAATGGCTCAGTCATTAAAGGCTAGGCTCACCACCAAACACACAACCCTCTGCTGTAAAGTCTCAGCACTCAATCCTCTTGATCTCTGATCACCAAATGACACAGGACTGACTGACTAGCTGTCAAAAGAAGGTGATGACGAAACACTGTAGCAAGGCAGGGGACATCCCCAGCATGAATTCAGGCAGCTCCTGTTTGATAGAGTACAAGTTTTACAAAGCAGGGACTGGGGGATGCAGGGATATGAGATTAGGGTTAGCCGGTCTAACCCTAAAGACATAGATTACCCTCAGGCAGCTGGTAAATTCAGGAGGATATGGCCCCTGTCACTGGTTAGCCAAAAATGAAAGTGTGTAATTAGCTAAAGTCCTCAACTAAAGGGAGTGCATCCCTGAGGCTCCAGAGCTGTGGGGTCTGTGGAGGTGGGAAGTCTTCCCTAGAGGCACCTGCACAGACCATCACCTGGCTGTGGTACCCTAGGGAAGGGACCTTAAACCCTGTGTGTTTGAGAACTTATTCCAGATTTGAAAATCTCAAATCACAACAGTGACCAAGCAGAGAGAGATGGTGTTGTGCCTACTGAGCAGTGGAAGACCTAATGCATCCGGGGTGTGGTTCTTGAAAATGGTGTCAGACATAATGTAGGTAACCATTGTTGTATTTCAAGTGCAGTGTTCACTTGGGTCCCAGAAAGTAGTACAGAGGCACCTCAGGGATGAATTTAGCCCTTTTTCAGCTGCAGTGTGGATTTCTGTCCCTGAGCAATGGGCCCATCTATTGTTAACAATCCACACCTTTAGCAAGTCAATTCCTGTACCAAAGTCTTTGATCTAAGCCCTCCAGAGGGACAATGTGAAATGCAAATTCTCAGATAAGGATACCACAGATTTCTGGGTTTTCCTTAAACTAAGTTGTGTGTAGGCTTTGCACCTTTGGGAAATTATCATACATGATTCATGTATGTCCAACAGGAGGTGCTGACGACTAAAGTCAGATCAGGGCTATGTGCCAACACTCAGGGTCCAGTGCCATTGTGTAGGAGGCCTCTTACAAACCATTATCTCTATACTAACTTGTGTTTTTTTGTTTTTTGTTTTTTTAACCATTCTTCAGTTTTAACACAAGTACCAACAAGTAAGTTTTTCTTCCATTTTTAATATCTGATGTCATTAGACCCCCACTCTAGACAGGATCACCCACTCCCTTTCTGACCTGTTTTCTGGTAAGGCAGGGTGACCAGACTTGGAGCTCATGAATCTGTAACTTCCCTTCACCCACCATCTTAGCTGACCACACCCACCCTCACGACATTTCTCTAAAGGCAGTGACACGCCCTTCCCTGCCCAAGCAAATTCTTGTCTTTGGCCACACATTCCTCGACTCCAGCACTCATTTCTCTTCTGTATGTTCACATTAGACATTCGCCTTAAGCTGTCACACAGTTGAGTCTTCCTCTGACCACCACCTTGGGTAACCACAGTGCCCACCCCCAGGGGAGCCCACACTCTTTGTGATGGCTGTGGGCTGTGGGTTTAGCAAAAAGCTACTGCCCATATCTGACATAAAGCAGGCAATTTCTCAATAAGGCTGAGAGTCATGAGACAGGGCCTGCTCACAAACACATTTAAATCATGTCTGCATGTGGACTGAAGTCTTCTTGACATATGGACTGCCACCAGGCTACCCGGCACTGCATCCCCCTCCCTAATACTTGTGTGAGCACAGGCAGGTGACTCAGTTTCTCCAGACAGTTTAAGTAGTTACATAAGTAATTACAAAAATAATTTTAAGGTTCTCAAAAGTGAGGAAGAGGGAGGTGATGAAGTCTAAGTGAGTCTCCCAGGTCAGACTCCAGTTGACTGTCACAGCAAACATAAAAGTGTTTTCTAAATAAAGGAAAGATGAAGAGAAGAGAAGGGAGGTTTTTTTTTTTTTAAAGTGAGGAAATCAGGGATAAATTTTAAAAATAAATAATGCCAATTAGACAATTTGGTTTATCCCCCAGATCTATAAGCTTGAGGTAATTTTCCACTCTGAATCTTACTCATCTGGATTCATAATAAATCCATTTTCCTAGTAGTAAAATCATTCCATCTTGTCCAAATGTATATCAGGTTATTTGAACAAGTAGTTTATAACCCCTACCCTTTCCCCAACCCCTGCCAGTGTACCACAGCCTCAGTGCCCTGTAACCAGATAAGTTTATCACAGGTATCAAATCCTATCCGACCAATCTGTACCTCTTCTTAAAACAGTGAAAAGGTCTCAATGGCCCTCCCACCTCAGGCCACAGCCCCCTGGAGCTAGCCCAGCCCCTCACACTGCTGCCCTCCATCCAGCCTCAAAGGAATTCCCAAATGAGCCAAGCTAAGCCAGTCCATCTGCAGGGGTTCTTTGTTTGGTCAAGATATCAATTTTAACTATTAAACTCAAATACTTCTTAGATGGGGGTGGACTTTTCACATAGACAACACGCCTATGGTGTGCATGCATGTGTGTGCGGGCATGTGTGTCTGTGTGTTTGCATGCCAGGGGCATGTGTGCAAGTGAGTGTGCATGCATGTGCATGCCTGTGTGAGAGCCTGGCATGTATGTGTACATGTGTGTGCATGTGTGTGCCTGTCCATGTGTGTGCCTGTGTGAGAGTACCCTGAAGACACCTAAGGGCGCTGACCATCAAGCAGCACAGTAGTGAGCAGCCTGTTTACTTAGATGAACACTTAGCACACACCACAGAGCAGCTTCTCTTCCCATTTGGAAAAATCTCCCCAGAAACCTCCCTGGATCCCAAGTACACTTTCTTATGGTTTGGCAGGGTCCCCAAGCCTTGTGACTCTCGGCTTCCACTCTGAGGGTCCACAGACTCAGTCCTTTCTGTCCCTTCGTCTCTCTGCAGTCACTGGGTTTTTCTCCCATGGTGTTCCCAGCAGAATTTCCTCTTTTCCCATTTGTTTTTACTCTGGGTTTGTTTTTTTAATTGGGATTTCAAAGTAGTACAAAGACAGGGGTGGAGGACACAATTTCCAATCTAAACCCGAGGAAGTCAACTCAACAGATTGATTCCCCCAGAGCCAGAGCACTGGACAGTGACAAACCTGACCCTTGGCCCTGCAACCTCAAGACTACACACCACACATGTGGAGGGAACTGATCACCTACCCTCTAAGGTCTAAATTGCAGAACCGCAGTTCTGTCCTCTCTGTAATGTTTTTCCAAACTTTTAGAGAATTTCACCCAGCATGCATTGATCACATGCACCACCACCTGCTTCTTCCCCAGACCCACCCCTCCCTGACCACGCCCCCTCTTTGAAGAGACTGTCTCTCAGCAGCTGTCTTAGTCATCCTGCCCTGACAGCCTTTCTTTCCCCTTGTCAGAGAGTTACCTTAAGTATAGTGGCTGTGTTGTGAATGTATTGAATACAGTTGATCTCTACACTCTGAGCACTTTCAGCTTGAAGTAACGGCCTGATCTCCATTACAGGTAGAAAAACAAGCACCAAGTCCCTCCGAGAACATCTGTGTAAGTGTCTCAGCTCTATATCCCACGCTGGGCTTTCTGTGCAATGCCTGCTCCGGGGGAGCTTGCAAAGGGTGGTAAGGAGACACTGCGCTCACACAGGTGCAGGGAGCAGTGCTGTTTGGCCTCCTGTCTGTCTCTCACTTCAAGGCCCAGAAGTGATGGTCCCACTGCTTCACACAGCACAGTGAGAACTCTGCTCACAATGCCTAAGCTCACTCATTTAAAAGTGCAAGGAAAATTCCAGGGCCAGATGAAGCACTTATCAGAAACAGATTTGTAGAAAGATTTGGTGGAAAGGTGCCAGGAGGAACCCAGACAAGGGCAAGTGACACTAGATGGTGGCCCGTGTCTCCTAAACAACAAAAGGAAAAGCAGACTGACTTCCTGGTGTCCTGTATGAATCTGACTTTGATGAATGCTGGACCCAAACTCCCCCCAAAAGAAATGACCCTAAGCTATGCTCCTTCCAAACTTATGGTGTTGTGTTTTTATTTTAGCTCTCAACTCAGGACGCATCAGTAAGTACCTTTCTGCACTTTTATCTTCATTCCCTTTGCCTTGCTTCATAGAATGGTTACATCACAGTCCTGGAACCTCTACTTCCTCCTGCAAACACTGCCCCTTCCTTCCCTCCCTCCTCTGCCCTTGATACACTGGGTGCCCCTGTGAGACAGAACTACAAAACCCCTAAACCTGCAGATCCAGGTGCAAAGGGACAGTGTTGGGAACAGACACAGACCAGTGAACAGTAGGAATGTTCCTCTAATTGAAGTTCCAGTGGCACTCATGGGAGACTCACATGGCCTCCTCCTTGGTAACACGGGAGAAGGCTTCTGTGGCACACAGTGAGTCCCACCTGCAGACAAAGGGTCACCATCATTGATGGTTTGTAGAATGAGTGAAGTGTGCCTATGAGCTCAGGTCTAGAAGAGGAGCCTAGAGACTATGGTGGGTGACATTCTGCCAACACACCTGCCAGGAGCCTGCTGGATGCAGGGCGGGAGATGTGAGTGATTTAGGAAGGAAATAAAAACTGAATGTGGTTGGCCCCAAATTGGATCCGCTTTCCATCCCTGTGGAGTCTCTGCACGGCTGTAGCTGAGAAGTGAATGCTGACAAGAAAAGTGAAGCTCCCGGGGCTTCCTGTGTCAACACATCTGCCCTTGACTTCTGAGGCTGCTCAGACCTAGAGCAGGTGAATCCTGAAGGAACGAGGAAAAAGAATTGTCAGAGTCTGGGCTCGTGAGTCAGATCCTGCACAAGGAGGCTATTTTGCAGAGCAAAAGGAACCTAGGTTCCTAATCCCTTTACCCACCATCCCTGCCTAGAATGTCTTCAGTCTGTCTCATGGCTCTGTGACAAGCCTGGTCACTCTGGTGACCAAGGACCTAACTAGTCACAAAGATAGGAATCCTGTGGTCTCCTTCAGAAGACGAGGCCTTAGGCTCTGGCTAACCAGTCCAAGCTGGCCAGCTAAAATAAGGCAGTGGCTATGTCGATGCAGACCAGCCACGGGAGGCTCCTGACCACAGCTAGTGCTGCCCCTTGAGGTGAAACTTCTCTGTAAGTATCTATTTCCGACTCTTCCCCAGAAAGAATATGGATGCAAACCGTTTTCCTCTGCTAAAGAACTAACCAACTCTGTTTTGTTTTTCCAATATTTTAGCCAGAACTATTGGACCCATACGTGAGCTCTTTTTTATCTCTTTGTCCTTCCATGGGGTCTGGGATCCTATCCTCTCTGTATCCCACCTGTCTCAGCCTTCTTTCTGGAAGAATTTCCCATGCATGTGTCATGATGAATTCAAAGTCCATGACACCTCCTGATGTCCAAGACCTAAGACAAAAATGCCCTGAAATGTCTGAGTTTAAGAAAAGGGAAAGTTAGTTTTCACATTTTTATTTTGTTGGATTACTTTAATTACTTATTTCCTAGTTAAGATGGTTCCTGAAAAACTTGCTCTAAATGGAACTTTTTGAGATCCTCTGATAAACCTGCGGTCTTTGTATTAGCCCTTCTCCCTCTGGTTCTTTCATGATTTCTTTGGGAAATATTGGTGGCATGCAAAGTCTGTGATTGTCAACCTCACTAATGTTCCCTTGTTCCTATTTCAGTGCAATTCTCTGCACCCATCCGTGAGTATCTGTCCATTGCTCTAACCCTTTCCATGGCCAACCTACAGGGGTGAGGGTGGACCTGGCCCGTTTTGTGATGCTGTGTTTCCCAGGCCTCTTACAGTTTCCAAAGAGGCCATGCATGCAGTGCAGTGACCTCAAATCCCATGAGCTAACTTAATAAAAAACAAAATAAGGACCTCTAGGGGGCAGTGTAAACACCCTTCAGAAATGGAAGGTATACTTCTCAGACCCTATGTCTCTAAGGAAATGGAGGAAGAGAAACATAAGTGTTACAAACTAACGTGGAGTGAGTGTTTCTCGATTGCCTGAGGCTGACCCACCACAAACAGAAAGAAACCTCCACTCTCTCTCTTTTTTTTGGGGGGGGGGGTTTCAAAACAGGGTTTCTCTGTGGCTTTGGAGGCTGTCCTTGAATTCAAACTGTAGACCAGATTTGCCTCAAACTCACAGAGATCCACCTGTCTTTGCCTCCTGAGTGCTGGAATTAAAGTCATGCGCCACCAATGCCCGGCCGAAGCCTCCACTCTTACAGGTCCTGTGCATTGCACAACAGGAAGGCTGCCTGTGCCTTACCATGCAAGCCACCCTGGGCTCCCCAGAGTTTCCATCGATGATAGTTCTGCTAGAATGAAAGCTGAGAGGCAAGTTTACAGGTATTTCCTTCATGCCAAGTATCATAACTCGTTCTCTCTCTCATCCTCTCCAGCTGGAGCTACAGGGCCTATCAGTAAGTTCCTTTTCTGATTCTCTACTGTGGCTCTCACTCTTTCTGCAGTGACTAAAGGATCTTTTCCTGTTTTCCATGGGGGAGTTTCAGAGATCTGAAAGTGTCATTTTCTTGGCCTTTTTTGGTTTCCCCGACCTGGCATTTCAGTGAGTCATCTGTGAATTGTGAACACACATGTCACAGATAAAGTGGATGGTAGACCCTTGGGGAAAGTGTGTGACACCATCACACAAGGGGCTTTTAACAACAGCGTGAGGGAGGACATTGGGAGTGGAAGAAAACAGTCCCAGCAATCAGGGTTTTTTAGTCCTCTACAAGGGTTTAAATGAAATCTCTGCCACCCGTGTCTCAGGGGAGCCATAGAGCGAAGGGCTTTTCTCTGTCTGAGCCGGCTCTAGTGCTCACAGCAGGAGAGTCAGCCTGCTGCAGCCCACCTCAGGTTTGCAGTCAAGTCCCCACCAGAGCAGGCATGTGGATGAGAGGGGTGGTGTCTGGAACCCAGAATCACCTACTAACTACCCCTTCTTGTCCCATTTTTTCTGTTTCCTTCCAGATCTCTCTCAAAAAACCGTTGGTAAGTCACCTCAGTGTCAATTGCACACTTGGACACTTGGGCTACCTGGGCTAATATTCTGCTTCCTGTAGATTATCTATAACCATAGATTCAAACACAGAGTACTCCAACTGCTTGACAATCCCTGTCAGAATGCCTAGAGATGACATTAAAGCAGGTTCAACCTTAAAAAGATCTTAACTATGGAAGTGGAACCCGAAAGCCTGGGCTGTCCCTTCCTGGCCCACTTGTCACAATCTGGCCTTTAGAGCCAGCACACAATAAAGATTTTCAATATAGCACTGAAACTTCTTTGCCTCCCATGCATTTGTTCATCTTGCAAATGACATAAATGTCAAGTCTTCTGACTTAACTTCTCTGACAACTTTGCTCCAGACAGTCAGGTTCTGTGGTCATCAGCTTCCAAGGCAGTTGTCACTTCCCAATCTACATTTTTCCTCAGAAACCATTTAAGTAACAGCTAGGTGCCAAGATAAAAGTATTTATTGTTACTGGTTTATAAATTGAGCTACACACAAACTGATTTATTTTTACCCATGTTGAATTTAATAGTCTTACAAAAAATTAAGATTTTAAATTTTGCAACTAAATAAATATGGCTTAAGGCTCCTCTAGATTTATGTGATTAACCAAGTGAGCCACCATTGGCTAACTCTGAAAGGTCTCATTGCCATTTACATTTTTTTGAGCCTAGCAATGGTGACTATATTGATGAGTGAGGCAGGCATCACATTGTCCTTAATAAAGTGGGGACTCAAGTCTTTTTATATAATGCATTTATTTTTATCTTATATGCATTGGTATTTTGCCTGCATGTATCCCATGTATGTCTGAGTAAGGGTGTGGAGACCCCTAGAACTGAGGTTACAGACAGTTGTGAGCTGCCATGTGGATCCTGGGAATTGAACCCAGGACCTCTGGAAGAGCAGCCAGTGCTCTTAACCACTGAGCTATCTCTCCAGCCCAATGACTCAAGTTTTATTGACTCTTAGTCCTTCTGCTACTGTTTTTGGGTGTCACAAGCTGCTAATGGAACATGCTGAATTCAAGAGAGAAAGGGCCTAAAGGAAGAGAAGGTAGAAAAGCAGCAACAAAGTAAAAGAGAAGGAAGATGGCGGTCAAAGACAGAAAATGGGGAGAAGAGTGAGTGACTCAGTGCATGGGAGACTCAACACGGCTGAGAAGAGGCGGAAAAGGAAGGCTGAACACGATAGCCCAGGGCGGCAGCAAGGGAACTGAAAGAACAAAACACAAAGTGATCACATATCCAAGGAGTTGGTGACTGACATTAACTTCGCAGGCACACTAGGAGCTCTACCCCAAGAACAAGTGTACACACACACACACACACCCCAAATCATATACACACACCACACACACCACATGCACACACCACAAAACACACACACCATATCATAAACACACCACACCATACACACACATACCACACACTACACACATAAACCACACACATACCACACATACACAAGACACACACACCACACATACACACACACACACACACCACACACACACACACACACACACACACACACACACACACACACACACACCACACATACACACACATACCACACACACACACACCATACACACACCACACACCTACCACATCCCACACACACCACACACCACACACACATACCACACACATACACCACACACCTACCACATCCTACACACCACAACACACACACACACACACACACACACACACACACACACACAAATGGAGGTGGAAACAAACTGCTAAATTATGTTGCAAATACCCCCAATTCCAGTTAGCCTACTGCTGGCAGCCCAGGACACCTGGATCTGGAAAGTCACCTTCAGATGGGTCAGCCGAAGACTTTTTCCAACACGAGTACTGTGGCATGAGTCATGGTGGAAAGGAAAGGGGCTGCAGTCCCAATGGGGGTCTTTGGATTGACCCAACTGCACTGACACAGGATAATTGTGGTCATCAGATGCCAGTTGACTCAGTGTGTCCTCAGCAGGAGAAGCCGTCAGCCATGAAGACTGCAGCAGCCAAACCCCTTCTTGAGAGTAGTCCTCCATGTGGTCTCCACAAGACTCAAAAGCCATCTCCACTCTGTTCTCTTCAATGTTCCAACAAAGTAGGAGCTGTCCTGTCCTGGAAAATGCCCCCACTGGCCCCTCAGAAGCCCTGTGTACACAATCTGCAGGAGTCCTGAAAGGATCATGGTCACAACTTCTGAACCAGTGTCTGTAGTTCTCCATGCTGGACGCATGTTACCTGCCAAGGCTCAATCTGACATAAGCAACCATGCTGCAAATGAAGTAACAGGTTTCCAGGACTTAGGTTGCCTTGTACCATCAACTGAAAGCCAGTTCTCCATTAAAAGCAGAAGGCTTTATTGACCCTCAGCTCACACCCTGACACTAATCAAACCAGACAGAAGTCACCACCATGAGTCTCCAAACAGAATCCAGGAGAAGAATGAACTAAGCCCTTACCGCCTCTGCCTAGGTACCCTGGGGCATTAGCTGATGAGAAATAAGTAGCATATTAGAGCAGAGTCCCTCCTGTAGGCAAGTTGTCTCTTCTGGTACTGTCAGGAAGAGCACAGTTCCTTCTTTCTCTATTGTCCCTACGTCCACAAGAACCCATAGTGAGTGCTGCCCAAATCTTTCCTTCATAGCAGACTGGGCAAAATTCCCATGATCTCAGCATCGCTGCCGCTTCTCCCCTAGTAAATATTTTTATACTCCAGCAAAAATACTAACATGCCAATTCTAATTTCTTTCCAGTGCAAACTCCTGGCTCTATTGGTAAGTCACCTGTAGATACACTGGCTTGTCGTGACTGGCTTCCTATGACAAAGAAGGACTTTGGCTCCAACTCTTCTCAAATCCTGTTCCTCAGCCTTGCCTCCCGTGTCATGCCTCCCCCTGTTGCTTCTTAAAGACTGGTGATGTGTTAGAAAATGGGGCCCCACTGCCCTAAAATCAGTATTAGGCGGCATGCTATTGTTTACGATTGTAAGGGAATGTCAGTAAACATTGGGATGACTTCCAAAGCAATCACAGTGGTCAAAGAGAGTGGGTGGGAGGGTTAAAAAATAAGCACAAATTGAAAGGGGGATGGCTACAAAATGAGGCATGTGTCCCTGGAGAGACAGGGGTGGAAGAAGGAAGTAACTGAGGAGCTCATGGGCAGCGCCTGTCACAAAAAGCAAGCATGAGGAAGCAGTCCTTCCTCCTCACTAAATCTAGAGTGAGGCCAGCCGGCTGCTGATGCCAGGCTCTACACTGCCAGGGTAGGCTGATGTGAGGCTGCAGGCAGCAAGGCTGTCATGGGAACCACTGATGCTGAATGCTGGAATCCACCCTGCTCTCATCAAGTTTGCCAGCTTGATATCTAACCACAATCTTTTTTTACTTGTAGTGCAATTTTCAGAATCCACTGGTAAGTCTCTTACATATTTTGTTCTCTCTGGAGTTTGTTGCCCTAGTATAATGTTCAGAAGGCCTATTCCTCACCTTGATGGTTTTCATTGCCATAGAATAAGGGTTTTAAACACCTTTTCATGCTTCCTACTTTGTACCTGTCCCTAGAGTTACATATTAAGGGAGGGGCTGCAGAGACAGCTCAACAGTTAAGAGCAATTGTAGAGGACCCAGCTTTTCCTGTGAGTTGTGGATTAAAAAAGAAAGAAAGAAAGAAAGTTTAGAGCAAGCTAGTTTAAAAAAAAAAGTCTTTAGAGGCCTAACAAAAAAGGATGTGCAAGGAAAGCTTTTCAGATGGCTCAGGTGGGGGGGGGGGGGGGACAACAGATGACCAGAGCACACAGATCACAAATTAATGAATCACAGTGTTATCTCAAGAGCTGTTTCAAGAACTTTCCATCCTGGATGGAAAGACAATAAGTGAAGCCTCACTGATAACTGTCCTGTGTTTGCTCTTCCCCCAGAAGAACCTTCAGTGGTCTGCAGCAGTAAGTCACACGCTGTTCCTAAGTAAAAACTGTCAGAGGCTGGGGTCTGTCCCTTGGCTTCCTTCTGCCTGTGAAAGTAACAACCTGTGCTCCTCCTGTCCTCCTCTTGTGCTCCCACTGTGCTCCTGCTGTGCTCCCACTGTGTTCCTCCTGTCCTCCTGTCCTCCTCTTATGCTCCTCCTGGCCTCCTGGCCTCCTGTCCTCCTGTCCTCCTGTCCTGCTGTCTTCTTCCTCTACTCCTCTGGCTCCTTTACTTTGCACACCCTCTCGTTGGTGTCTGTCCCCAGGAAAGAATGAGCATGGTGCCACACTGTATCCCTTGTACTGGAGAGCTGGAGGGGATGAGAATAGGGGTTCAAGGCCACCCTTAACAAGCCCAATGCCAGTCTGGGCTACACGAAATCTAATCAAAGGAAAGAAAAATCAGAGGAAACTTCCCACAGTTTATAGCAACTTGTCCAGAAGAGTGAGCGGGAGAGAGACTGTGTGGGTGAGTCTAGGCTTGCACAGAACAGGAGAAGAAAGAGGAAGGCGGCCTGGGTTAGAAAAGGTTCCAACCTGAAGGTGTGAGCAGGTGACAACCACTGTAAAGGGAACGATCTCCCCACCCTAGCAGACAAGAGGTGCTAGTCTGTCCCCAGCAGCACTGGGTTCCTCCACTGGGGACCCTGCCACCAGACATCCCACACTAATCTCTGCCTTTCTCTTTCCAGGGGTGGGATCCAATGGTAAGTCTGGCTGCCTCCTTTCATGAAGAGCCCTATGTCTCCTGGGATGTTGAAAGCTCTTGAGCCAAAATTTCTCCATCCATGTTACCCAGTAGCTTAATGCTCCAACCCCTTGACCCCCTTATGATTCCACTAGGACACCAACACGCTTCCAGAATGTTCCTTGACATACTTCAGAATTAAGGGTCAAAGGGAAAAGTGTTCCTGTTTTACTAAAGACTCTGAACTGGGAAGGAAGAAATGAACAAATGAAAAATATTACGTATTCCTATCTTCCAGCTGGGCAATCTCCACAAGAGATGACTGTGTTGTTTGGCTCTGCTGTGCCTTCTCAGAGGCCTACAGTACCTATCAGACCTGACATTCTAACAAAGGGACTGAAAATTTCTATTTTGTTATGGTGGAACCTCCTGCTTTTCCACTGTGTGGAATTCCACAAAGTGGCTACCAGTTCTTTGAAAGTTTTACATACCTTTATTGTAGTCCCCAGCAAGGAAGAAAACCAAAATAAGGCTGGGAGCTCAGATCTGTGAGCCCAGCTACTTAGCAGGCAGGGCTAGGGTAGTGCTCACTTTGTAGACTATGTGGGCTACAAGCTAAGAGAAAGGCATGCCTGGGCAAATGAACATGACCTTGTCTCAAAAAACAGAAATGTAAAAGAAAGGGGCTAGGAATGTGGAGTAAATGGGGCCAGGGATGTAGCTTAGCAGTAAAGTGCTCTCCTTCCATATGTGAGGCTGGGCAGTCCCTACTGTGGGGAGGGTGGGAGAGAAAGAAAGAACCAGAAACAAGCAAACAGTAGTGAGGCTGGTATGGCCCAGGGGTCTGTAACCCCACTGTTTAAGCAGTGTAAACAGGAGTCTCAGTTGTAGCCTAGACTCATAGTATGACCCTGTCTCCAAGCCATTCTTACAGAAGGAAGAAAGTAAATCAATCAACTTCTCCATTTGCTTTTCAGTTGTAATGCCATGTCAGCCGATATGTAAGTTTGCATCTATTCCTCCCCCTCAGGACCCCCATGCTGGGATAAAACAGTGCCACAAGGAAATGCTAAGCCCCTTCTCTGTCTTCCAGGTTGTCCGAAGCCAGTGATTGAACCTATCTGTGAGTTCCTCCTGGTTTTCTACTGTTTTCCTGTTAGTAATGTTGTGTGTGCCCTGCCCATTTCTACCCTGTGTGCAGACACCTCAGATGTTTGACCCTCCCCTCTTCCCCTTGCCTTTGTCACCCAGCCCCACCAAGCACCATATGGTTTGTCCCATCAAGATAGAGCCCTAAACAAAGACAAAACAGTGCCACAAGGAAATGCTAAGCCCCTTCTCTGTCTTCCAGGTTGTCCACAACCAGTGGTTGAACCTGTCTGTGAGTTCCTCCTGGTTTTCTACTGTTTTCCTGTTAGTATTGTTGTGTGGGCCCTGCCCATTTCTACCCTGAGTGCAGACACCTCAGATGTCTGACCCTCCCCCTTCCCATTGCCTTTGTCACCCAACCCCACCGGGCACCAGATTGTTTGTCCCATCAAGATAGAGCCCTAAACAGAAGACAAAACAGTGCCACAAGGAAATGCTAAGCCCCTTCTCTGTCTTCCAGGTATTCCACAGCCAGTGATTAAACCTGTCTGTGAGTTCCTCCTGGTTTTCTACTGTTTTCCTGTTAGTATTGTTGTGTGTGCCCTGCCAATTTCTAACCTATATGCAGACACCTCAGATGTGTGACCCTCTCCCTTCCCATTGCCTTTGTCACCCAGCCCCACCGGGCACAGATGGTTTGTCCCATCAAGATAGAGCCCTAAACAGAAGACAAAACAGTGCCACAAGGAAATGCTAAGCCCCTTCTCCGTCTTCCAGGTTGTCCGGAGCCAGTGATTGTTCCTGTCTGTGAGTTCCTCCTGGTTTTCTACTGTTTTCCTGTTAGTATTGTTGTGTGTGCCCTGCCCATTTCTACCCTGTGTGCAGACACCTCAGATGTGTGACCCTCCCCTCTTCCCGTTGCCTTTGTCACTCAACCCCACCGGGCACCAGATGGTTTGTCCCATCAAGATAGAGCCCTAAAGAGAACACAAAACAGTACCACAAGGAAATGCTAAGCCCCTTCTCTGTCTTCCAGGTTGTCCGAAGCCAGTGATTGAACCTGTCTGTGAGTTCCTCCTGGTTTTCTACTGCTTTCCTGTTAGTATTGTTGTGTATGCCCTGCCCATTTCTACCCTGTGTGTAGACACCTCAGATGTGTGACCCTCCCCCTTCCCATTGCCTATGTCACCCAGCCCCACCGGGCACCAGATGGTTTGTCCCATCAAGATAGAACCCTAAACAGAAGACAAAACAGTGCCACAAGGAAATGCTAAGCCCCTTCTCTGTCTTCCAGGTATTCCGCAGCCAGTGATTAAACCTGTCTGTGAGTTCCTCCTGGATTTCTACTGTTTTCCCTTAGTATTGTTGTGTGTGCCCTGTCCATTTATACCCTGTGTGCAGACACCTCAGATGTGTGACCCTCCCCCTTCCCATTGCCTTTGTCACCCAGCCCCACCGGGCACCAGATGGTTTGTCCCATCAAGATAGAGCCCTAAACAGAACACAAAACAGTGCCACAAGGAAATGCTAAGCCCCTTCTCTGTCTTCCAGGTATTCCGCAGCCAGTGATTAAACCTGTCTGTGAGTTCCTCCTGGTTTTCTACTGTTTTCCTGTTAGTATTGTTGTGTGTGCCCTGCCCATTTCTACCCTGAGAGCAGACACCTCAGATGTCTGACCCTCCCCCTTCCCATTGCCTTTGTCACCCAGCCCCACCGGGCACCAGATGGTTTGTCCCATCAAGATGGAGCCCTAAACAGAAGACAAAACAGTGCCACAAGGAAATGCTAAGCCCCTTCTCTGTCTTCCAGGTTGTCCGAAGCCAGTGATTGAACCTATCTGTGAGTTCCTCCTGATTTTCTACTGTTTTCCTGTTAGTATTGTTGTGTGTGCCCTGCCCATTTCGACCCTGTATGCAGACACCTCAGATGTGTGACCCTCCCCCTTCCCATTGCCTTTGTCACCCAGCCCCACCGGGCACCAGATGGTTTGTCCCATCAAGATGGAGCCCTAAACAGAAGACAAAACAGTGCCACAAGGAAATGCTAAGCCCCTTCTCTGTCTTCCAGGTATTCCGCAGCCAGTGATTAAACCTGTCTGTGAGTTCCTCCTGGTTTTCTACTGTTTCCTGTTAGTATTGTTGTGTGTGCCCTACCCATTTCTACCCTATGTGCAGACACCTCAGATGTGTGACCCTTCCCCTTCCCATTGCCTTTGTCACCAAGCCCCACCAAGCACCAAATGGTTTGTCCAATCAAAATAGAGCCCTAAACAGAACACAAAACAGTGCCACAAGGAAATGCTAAGCCCCTTCTCTGTCTTCCAGGTTGTCCGAAACCAGTGATTAAACCTATCTGTGAGTTCCTCCTGGTTTTCTACTGTTTTCCTGTTAGTATTCTTGTGTGTGCCCTGCCCATTTCTTACCTGTGTGCAGACACCTCAGATGTGTGACCCTCCCCCTCCTGTTGCCTTTGTCACCCAGCCCCACCGGGCACCAGATGGTTTGTCCCATCAAGATAGAGCCCTAAACAGAAGACAAAACAGTGCCACAAGGAAATGCTAAGCCCCTTGTCTGTCTTCCAGGTTGTCCGAAGCCAGTGATTGAACCTATCTGTGAGTTCCTCCTGGTTTTCTACTGTTTTCCTGTTAGTATTGTTGTGTGTGCCCTGCCCATTTCCACCCTGTGTGCAGACACCTCAGATGTGTGACCCTCCCCCTTCCCATTGCCTATGTCACCCAGCCCCACCGGGCACCAGATGGTTTGTCCCATCAAGATAGAGCCCTAAACAGAACACAAAACAGTGCCACAAGGAAATGCTAAGCCCCTTCTCTGTCTTCCAGGTATTCCGCAGCCAGTGATTAAACCTGTCTGTGAGTTCCTCCTGGTTTTCTACTGTTTTCCTGTTAGTATTGTTATGTGTTCCCTGCCCATTTCTACTCTGTGTGCAGACACCTCAGATGTGTGACCCTCCCCTCTGCCCGTTGCCTTTGTCACCCAGCCCCACCGGGCACCAGATTGTTTGTCCCATCAAGTAGAGCCCTAAACAGAAGACAAAAACAGTGCCACAAGGAAATGCTAAGCCCCTTCTCTGTCTTCCAGGTTGTCCGAAGCCAGTGATTAAACCTATCTGTGAGTTCCTCCTGGTTTTCTACTGTTTTCCTGTTAGTATTGTTGTGTATGCCCTGCTCATTTCTACCCTATGTGCAGACACCTCAGATGTGTGACCCTCCCTTCTTCCCAATGCCTTTGTCACCCAGCCCCACCGGGCACCAGATGGTTTGTCCCATCAAGATAGAGCCCTAAACAGAACACAAAACAGTGCCACAAGGAAATGCTAAGCCCCTTCTCTGTCTTCCAGGTTGTCCGAAGCCAGTGATTGAACCTATCTGTGAGTTCCTCCTGGTTTTCTACTGTTTTCCCTTAGTATTGTTGTGTGTGCCCTGCCTATTTCTACCCTGTGTGCAGACACCTCAGATATGTGACCCTCCCCCTTCCCATTGCCTTTGTCACCCAGCCCCACCGGGCACCAGATGGTTTGTCCCATCAAGATAGACCCCTAAACAGAAGACAAAAACAGTGCCACAAGGAAATGCTAAGCCCCTTCTCTGTCTTCCAGGTTGTCCGCAACCAGTGACTGAACCTATCTGTGAGTTCCTCCTGGTTTTCTACTGTTTTCCATTAGTATTGTTGTGTGTGCCCTGCCAATTTCTACACTGTGTGCAGACACCTCAGATGTGTGACCTTCCCCTCTTCCCGTTGCCTTAGTCACCCAGCCCCACCGGGCACCAAATAGTTTGTCCCATCAAGATAGAGCCCTAAACAGAAGACAAAACAGTACCACAAGGAAATGCTAAGCCCCTTCTCTGTCTTCCAGGTTGTCCGCAGCCAGTGATTGAACCTGTCTGTGAGTTCCTCCTGGTTTTCTACTGTTTTCCTGTTAGTATTGTTGTGTGTGCCCTGCCCATTTCTACCCTGTGTGCAGACACCTCAGATGTGTGACCCTCCCCTCTTCCCGTTGCCTTTGTCACCCAACCCCACCGGGCACCAGATGGTTTGTCCCATCAAGATAGAGCCCTAAACAGAAGACAAAACAGTGCCACAAGGAAATGCTAAGCCCCTTGTCTGTCTTCCAGGTTGTCCGAAGCCAGTGCCTGAACCTGTCTGTGAGTTCCTCCTGGTTTTCTACTGTTTTCCTGTTAGTATTGTTGTGTGTGCCCTGCCCATTTCTACCCTGTGTGCAGATTCCTCAGATGTGTGACCCT
The DNA here is from genome assembly GCF_003668045.3 of Cricetulus griseus. Classification (NCBI taxonomy): domain Eukaryota; kingdom Metazoa; phylum Chordata; class Mammalia; order Rodentia; family Cricetidae; genus Cricetulus; species Cricetulus griseus. The sequence continues at coordinate 231,130,047 of NW_023276806.1, forward strand.
CCCCTCTTCCCGTTGCCTTTGTCACCCAGCCCCACCGGGCACCAGATGTTTTGTCCCATCAAGACAGAGCCCTAAACAGAACACAAAACAGTGCCACAAGGAAATGCTAAGCCCCTTCTCTGTCTTCCAGGTTGTCCGGAGCCAGTGATTGATGCTAACTGTGAGTTCCTCCTGATTTTCTACTGTTTTCCTGTTAGTATTGTTGTGTGTGCCCTGCCCATTTCTACCCTGTGTGCAGACTCCTCAGATGTGTGACCCTCCCCTCTTCCCGTTGCCTTTGTCACCTAGCCCCACCGGGCACCAGATGGTTTGTCCCATCAAGATAGAGCCCTAAACAGAAGACAAAACAGTGCCACAAGGAAATGCTAAGCCCCTTGTCTGTCTTCCAGGTTGTCCGCAGCCAGTGATTGATCCTAACTGTGAGTTCCTCCTGGTTTTCTACTGTTTTCCCTTAGTATTGTTGTGTGTGCCCTGCCCATTTCTACCCTGAGCGCAGACATCTCAGATGTGTGACCCTCCCCCTTCCCTTTGCCACCCAGCCCCACCGGGCACCAGATGGTTTGTCCACTTCCCTGCCTGTAAGAACAAATGCATTTTTAGTTGTATAGTCTCCTTTCATTCCTATAGTAGAACCATTAATTAATCCCTGTGAAGTGGGTAGGAACCTGAGGCCAAATATTTACCCAAGCATAGAGTCGTAGTTCCTAATTGAAGTCTAGAGCTGTACCCTCCTAATCTGCGCGAGTCATAAACACTCCTCTCACAGAAACCGCTCACAGCTCATCTTACTTTCCAGGCCCGTGTTCGATGCCATTAAGTGAGTAGTAGTATTTATTGTGCTTGACTTTGGTTCTCTTCTCTCTCCTGTCTCGTTACTCCCCACCCAGCTTCCCTGCACCAAAGTAACTGCAGAATAGGATACAAAGAAGTGGTGAGCTAGCATTTGTAAACAAAAATCTAAAAACACTACAAAGTAGCAGACATAGAGTTTTCTAGCAAAAGAATAAAGGCACATGCAGGAATACATAGTCTAGCGGGCTCAGGCAAGTCTGTTATACAAAGCTGCCAATGATGTCCAATGATGAAGGCGCCTTAGGGGGTCTGCCTCTGACCTCTACATCACTACTTAATCTGGCATCTAAATTTGAGCTGTAACTCATCTATGGAGTTATTTTGAATGCATCCTTGCTACCTAACTTATCACTTAGTAATTTCACAGAAAACTCCAAGTAAGTTCTTTGCTTTTCTGCTGGGACATTTGGAGTTTTCGTGACTTAGCTGGTTCTGCTTCTAAATGCTGGAAAATGAGAGGCTATTACTCATGTCCATTGGCTTTCTTGCTTTATTAGGTCCTGTGACCGAATGCACAGCAGTCATCACAGACCCAGGTGCAGACTTCCCACCCTTTCTGTTAGTAGCTCACATCTTCAGGTGCCAGTTGCTACCTGAAACTGTACTGTACAGAGATCAAATGTTGACGATGAATGCAGAATTCAAGGGCCATCTCACCAGTCTATTGCAATATCCCCACCTGTCCCTCACCCCAAACTTAAAATACAGAATGTTTACCAAGGCTAAAAACTCAAGATGCTCAGCAGGCATCATAAATGAGTGTGCTGAGGAGAACCCCAGAGCTGTGGCGAATGGGGTCAGGAGGCTACGTGGTCTGAAGAGGCTGTTACACTCACCCTATTGATTCATGAGAACAAAATGCAGATGCAGAGTTGACCCACAACTGGGGTGAAATGTCCCAATGTTTAACCATGATACGTATCTGTATCCATCAGGTAGATGGCAAAAACCCATCTTCCAACCAAGCTCACCCCAGTAGTTTCTACTAGTCGAATTTTAATGATTTCAGTGTTAGGACAAAGGGGCTGGTTTGATGGATTGGGGTTGATGCTATTGACATAGGACGCCTTAGTGCCTCTCTGAAGTCCCCATCCACCTATGCCTCCCATGTCCTCAGCAGACAGGCAGATCAGACAATTCTCACTGCACGATGAACACATCATCAAAACTCAGGCCCAAGGATGAACTGGAAACTCCAGATGTCCCAGATTAGGCACGGGACCTTGTGTCAGCCACTTTTTTCCTATGTTGTGACAGAAAATGTCTTCAGGAAGAAGGCTTTATTTTGGCTGAGGATTTAAGGGTAGTCCAGAATGCCAGGAAGGAAGTCAGGGTGACAGATGTGTGGGGCAGCTAGCTGGTCACATGGCTTCTGCAGTCAGGAAGCAGAGAGGAGTACTGATGACAGCACACTTTCTCCTCTTTTCATTCAGTCCAAGACTGCAGCCCATGGGAGGTGACATCCACATTCAGTGTGGGTCTTGCCTCCTCTGGAAGTCCTGTGGAGCTGGGGAGCTACCTCTCTTAACTTAAAAGACAGTGTGTACTACTCTTGCAGCAGACCAGAGTCTGAGTCCCAGCACCCACATCTGGTGGTTCATAACCACCACAACTCCATCTCCATGGGATCCAATGCCACTGGCCTCCAAAAAAGGCCTGCACTCATATACACATTCCCACACACTGACATATAATTTTTTTAAAAAGCTACTGGGAACATCTGGTTGATACACCCAGAAGTGTGTCTCCTGCCTGATTCTAAATCAAGTTGATAATGAAGCGAACCATCACAGACCCTGTAGCTAGAAACAGGAACACAAGCCCACAGACCTACAGCTGGGAACAGGAACACAGACCTACATCTGGGAACACAGGTCACTTGAAGTAAACAGAAGCTCTTGCCCCTGAAAATGAGAAGCCGGAATCCAAACTGAATAAACAATGCTCTTTTTAGTGGAGGTACCAGAGAAGCTAGGTAGAAAAGGCAAGTAAAGCCATGACACGGGGTTTCTGAAGGCATAAAGGCATGCCAAAGCAACCTGGACACTGCCATTTCCTTTTTACTAGCTTAGTCTTGTCTGGCTTTCAGCACAAATGTGAGGCATAGACTGGTTTAGAGGAGGTGGAGGAAGAAGAAGAAAAGCCCGTAAATCTATGAAGAAATCCAAGTCTGAGAAGAAAGATCAATCTGAGGAGGACTGAGACAAGAAATTATTTACTCTCAAGTGTGCCAGGGTTAGCATGCTTAGCAGACATAGATGGCACATGCTGCAGGATATATATTTAATCTGTGTTGGCCTACTCTGTCCAGGCCTGGTCCTAAGAACTGGTGCTGATCCAGTGAGTAGTGTCTCTTCACTCAAGATCCTATTTTGAGATTTTAAAAAGTAAGGGAGGCTGCAGAACTGTCTCAGCAGTTAAGAGCACTAGCTACTCTTGCAGGAGACCTGAGTTCACTTCCCAGCACCCACAAGGTGGCTCACAACCTTTCATAATTGTACTCCAGGGGATCCAACACCGTGTCCCGGCCTAAGAATCTTCTTCTTATGTAAACATACGGTGTGTGTGTGAAAAGAAAACTCCATGTCTGAATCAGAAGTCTTCCAGAGAAACCCAGTGAGGGATACATCTGATGTTAATTAACAAACAGTTAATACTTAAACCACTGAGCCAGTAGAGTGTAGTGGCTCATGCCTATAATCTCACCACTCAGAAGGCTGAAGCAGGAAGATGGCAAGTTTGATGCCAACATGGGCTACATAGAGAGATACCTATGATGATGATGATGATGATGGTGATGATGGTGATGATATAAAGAACAGGAGGACAGGGAGGAGTGGCAGACATGGAGAGAAGACGACTGAAATACACTGAACATCAAAGGTTCACTCAAAGATGGAGAGCTAAGGGTTGTGCTGAAGACTGTCAGTTTTGGACACAGAAGAAAGATCTGGGGACAGACATGAAGGAGTGAGTGCAGAGACAACTGCAAGAAGGGGCCAAGGGTCCTACAGAGCCATCTTTCCAAGCTGGAGAGAATATGGCTTTGGGGTGAAGAGTTGGGGACATATTTTACAAAATAGAAGTCATTGCTAACCTTGACAGGATAACGGGGGAAGGTTAAGGAAACGGTGACTTTGCAAACGCAAAGAAGAGGGTGCATTCTGGGTCACATGGCAGAGCACAGAAGGGACACCACAAAGCAGCATTCTGGGTGACAAAATACTATGCAATGAAGATACTTGAATAGAATATTCAAATAAATATGTAAAAATAGCTTGTAGAAGGAAAAGGCAGATAAGTGTAAAGAAAGGCCAAGGAAAGAAAGGCAGACAGACAGACAGACAGGATGGAGGGGCCAGGAGATAGCTCCATCACTTAAGTGAGAATTCTCATTCTCAGCAATTTATTATTAAACTGAAGACATACATCAGGAGCAGTGGTACATGTCTGTGATCCCAGCACTCAAGAGACTGGGCAGTGGTGGTGGATTAAAGTGCTCCTTTAATGCCAGCACTTGGGAGGCAGAGACAGGCAGATCTCTGTGAGTTTGAGGCCAGCCTGGTCTACAGAGTGAGTGCCAGGACAGCTAGGGCCACACAGAGAAACCCTGTCTTGAAGCCCAGAGAGACAGAGAGAGAGAGAGAGAGAGAGAGAGAGAGAGAGAGAGAGAGAGAGAGAGAGAGAGAGAGAGAAAGAGAGATAGAAAGAGAGAGAAAGAGGGAGAATGAAGCAAGAGGATGTAAATTTAAGTCTAACCTGAGCTACACAGCAAGACCTTAACCACCTACCCCCCCACAAAGAAAAAAACTAGATCCATGCAGAACCTATTTATTCCACTTTACAATGCAAATGCAAGAAAGACACCTGTGTGTTCCTGAAAGAACACACATACAAGGGTTGTGAAATGGTTAATAATAAAAATAGGCACAGATTTAAATGTAGTGAGCATCCGTTTCTACGTTTATGTGACTGAGGAAATTCCCAGATTAGAGTATTAAATGATACTTAACAAAGTTTTTAAAAGATGACTCATGTAAATTAAAACAAAAAGTAAAGCTTAACATGACAGGGATGAAGTTTTTACTTACTGAAAACACGCCTAACTAATGACAGCGGCTGCCTTGAAGAGCAGGGGGAGAGATGGACCTGGGATCCATGTTCAAAGGCAGTTAGTTCTCTATAACATGTTTTTCTCAAAACAAATGAGCTCCCTAGTAACTGTGACAAATGTCCTATAATAGGTGGTGAGCATCGGTACTTGGGCCATTAGCTTGAATGCATTTTTTTTATTTCTCAAAGCAATAAAGGGGCAAATAAAGCAATCACACCCCAAGGAGGCAGTCCTAGAATAACTGAGCTCCTGCAGAAGATCCAAACTTCTGTGTTTCCAAGACAGAGGAGGGTCAATTCCTCTTCATTCACTAGTGATAACAACAACCCTGCTGTGGTTTCCTCTGTCCCTCGTGAGATTTGAAGGCATCCCACTTCCAGAACTGAAGCCCTTTCCAGTCACAGGTGCAGTTCTCAGATGCTGACAAACCCAGTGCCTCAAAGAGCCTGGAATTCACAAGAAACAGGTTTCTAACCCATAGCAATACTGTCACAAAGCCCGAGAGAGCCTAAGTTCAGACTCCCATCTGTGAACAAAAAGGCATGGGCACACTCAGGAAAATCACGTTCCCATTTAACCAGGTGGCTTGGCAGGTGAAGGCTCTTGCTGCCAAGCCTGAATATCTGAATTCCATCCCAGGGCACACATGGTGGAAAGAGAGAACCAGCTCTGACAAATTGTCCTCTGATGCTGGCAAGTGAGCATCAAATGACAAATGACAGTGGCGGATCAAGAAAACAGCTCAACTCAGCACAGCTTAAGACATGGGGCATTTCCTAACTTAGAGACCAGATTGGGTGGGAGGGGAATCAAGGACCTATCTCTAGCCCTGGACCCTTCTTTCCATGGCATTCAGAGACAACGCCACCCTACTGAACCTCCCCTCTTAGTCAGCTTGCAAGACTCATCTAGAGGTCACACAAAGGAACAGATATTTCTGTTTCATCAAAAACTATACTAACAGTTTTGTCTTTTTCATTAAAGCAAAACCTAGACCACCTATATTAGGTAAGTCCTGTGTTTTCCTCAATTGTATTGTCATTAACTTCCTGTGGACAAGCCCCCTGCTAATACTGTTAGTGTCCCAAGACCCAATGTTTCTATTTCTGACGCTATGGTTCATTAGCTTTTGAGAATCCAGCACTCTCTTAGTTTCCCATTTTCCTACTCATGTTCCCAGCAGCTCCCTCCATTCTCAGCTGCCTGTAGCCATTTGGAGGTGACAATTGGAATTGCTTAGTACCTGGTGTAGTACTATGGTGATAAATATTTATTTGGTGCCACATGTATCATCATGTAAGTCATTACTCCTAACATACACAGGGGGAACTGTGAGCTAACATAGCCTACCACACTCACTCACACTTAGATGACTCTCTAATAATGGCCGTTCCCCCTCCCCATGAAATGTTTATGCTTATGGAAAAAAACAACAGTGCTCTCTAAAATTAACCTAAGAACAACTGAATCATAATGAAAATATCACAGTTGAACACCATCTTTCCAAAGAGATAATAGAAAGAGGGTTAAGAAAAGGATAGGGGAATAAAAAATTTAATAGTGAATTCTCCAACTTCTGGGGAGAAGTCAGGAAAAGAAAATGGCCTCTCCCAGAGACATTCCTCTCTCCAAAAAGATGCCTCAGTTAAGAGCCACCACAGAATTGGTGGATTCTGAATTGTGTGTGTGTGTGTGTGTGTGTGTGTGTGTGTGTGTGTGTGTGTGTTTGTGGTGTGTGTGTGTGTGTCAGTCCCTCACAGTTCTGCTAGAACTTGTTGCAGAGTTTAAGAAGTAGCTGTGTTCTTCATCCAGTAACTAACTGTGTTGTCATTTATTTTTACCTGTTTCTTTTTCACAGTGAGACAAGACACAGGTAAGTGCCGTGTCTCACCAGCCCTGGGGTTACTTCCTACACCCGCTGTCTTTCTGACTCCAGACATTTCAGTCTTTCTTGTATCATATTGAACAGCTTCCTCTAAAGTTACCAGTAAATATTTTAGAAACTAAAAACCCTACAGATAACAAGTCAGACAGTGAGCTGCCTGAAGGCGACTTCAAGTCAGTTATACTCCTTTTGAGTATTTTCAATTGGGTTATTTTATTCTTAGGTTATTTTTAATGACAGAATAATGCTCACATTGGTGGGCTACCATGTATACAGGTCACCTGCTGCTGCCCAGCAGGCTCCTGGGCCCAGCTGCTCTAGAGTACCCCAGCATGCTGAGCCTGTCTGTGCAGCTCACAAAGTCCTGCCCTTTCAACTAAATGGAATGAAAATGGCAGACAGAAGTCAGAGATGAGCAGGCATCTCCTGGGTTCGCTCTCCTGACTGTTCAACAAAAAGAATAAATTTTCAAATACTAGAGGCAAGAGATGATGGGGAAAGTAGGGGAAAGACAGGGAGAAAAGTCCCGAGAGAGTAAGTAACAAAACTGGGGGGCAAAACCCCGAGAAATGGAGTTTGTTCAGCTTCTGCAGTGTTTCATCTCCCAGACAAAGGGAAAACAACTCGTCTCTTTTTCACCCTTTCAAAATGACTATTTTAGTGTAAGAAAACAGCCGCTCATTATGAAGGGCCAGGAGGGTCTCTCCCCAGCCCAGAATCCCTGTCTGGACAGACCTTACCATTAGACTTCTGCTGTTGTCACTCCTGCTGCTGGTGTCAACTCACACTAACTATCTGTGTTTGAATTTTAGTTCATGTAGCAGTGCCTGTCTGTAAGTACATTTTCTCTTCACCCATCTGGTAGAAGTAGGGACACCCAACAGGGAGCAATGTCCTAGAGGATCTCTAATCAGTGGAATGCTTCTGTTTATGAATACACAGAGCATGTCCTCTTAATGAGTGATCTGTTATTATAATGAAAGGTAAACACTTGGCTGAAAGACTGAGAAAGAAAATCGCCAAAGCAACATGTTAACAGTTTAGCTTTTCCTATTTTTTTTTTTGCAAACTCTTTATTTTATGTGCATTAGTGTTTTTGCCTGCATGTATGTCTACATGAGAGTTTGGGTCCCCCAGAGTTGGCATACCAGACAGTTGTGAGCTGCCATATGGTTTCAGGGAAACAGAGCAGCCAGTGCTCTTAACCACTGAGCCATCTCAGCTACAGAGGATGAATACCAGATACAGAGATAGCCAGGAAGGAGTGCAGGGCACACAGACCCAAGGAGGAGCACAGGGAGATGAGTACAGCCAGCATCAGCTCATGGATCGCTCCCAGTTAACCTTCCTACTGGATGGGGAAAGGGAACCATACACAGCGCCAGCCAGTCACACCAGACCAGACCCTGCCTCTTATCATAGATAGCATCCTGGGGGAGGTCTGGCATCGGCAGAAGCACTAGCAATGGTTAGCTCTTGGGGAAAAAACTAAAAGGAAAGAGACTGGAGCCTTGTTCCAAATATTCTGCTAACGTGTTTTTGTTTCATATTGTCCTGCCTGGTACTCCCATGCCTTTTGGTAAGTTGTTTATTCATCTATTTCTATATTTCAGTATCATTTAGAACCCTTCCCAGAAGTAAAGGATTTGTTTGGGATGTGTTTTCCAACCCCCTGGCCTTCTCTGATATCTAGAACTCCTTAAGTACTGAAAAATTAACTTACTAATGTGCACATTGACTAGCCAGCTGTGAGAACCTGAGACAAAGAGTGCAGATGGGTTAAAGCCCTGCATGGTGCTGTTCCAGTAATGCAAAGAAAATTTTAGGAATAATTAGTGCTGACACTATTTTGATGGAGATCCTGCTTTCATACATGATGGCTAGCCATTTAGAAAACAAATGTGCCATCTGCCCTGAGGTACGCTGGAATACGGGGTCCTCATAATTCCATTTGTGGAAACACGTTCTAAGGAGTAACCCTAAATATGGGATGTGTCTGACTGGGGCCTCCTTTGACATAATTCCTAGTGGAGAATTTTCAAGAGAAACCCTTCACCACTGAACTCGGGATCAGTTTCTCCTAAGTTTCCTAAGAAATGTGTGTTTTTATACTTTTTCCTCATCTGTCTCTCCCAGCATAGTTTTAGCTTTTCTTGTGACAGTTAGGTCAAAGTGACAGTCCCACCACTCCCTTAGCGGGGGAGTCAGTGTCTGTCTGTTCCCAGCAACCCTTTAGGCACTGTGGCATGGGGTTCCTGATACCAAGTGTGCGTTCATACACTCTCTAGGTAGACATCAATCGAATGATAAAAAAAAAAAAAAAAAAAACCCTTGCCTGTTACCATTTAGACATATTTTGTTTAGGACGCTAGAGGGAGCTATGACCCAGCCTTGGAGATATTCTTTCTTGAATTCACCCACCTTCTGGCAGCTCTGCACTTCCTCCCTAACCCCATAAAGAGCACTTTTGTCAAATGATTGTATTTCAGCTCTTCCCTAAATGCCCTATGAGCGAACAGGAAACTGACGTCACTCATAGCTACTGCACACTCCCAGCTGAACATCAAGCCCTTCTGCTGCAGTTCTAGTTGCCCACAGTTCTTATGAAGTTGCGGGGTTATTGATTTCCCCTCAATCATGACATGTGCTGTCACAAAAACCACAGAAATCTTAAAGACAATTCACATAGTTTTTGAACTAAAAATGAACTACACTAAACAATAGGAACCTTGAAGGACATGATGAAAAGTACAGAATGGGATAGATAGCCAGCAGGATGACTCCATGGAGAAAGGAGCTTGACACTGAGCCTGACAACCCAAGTTAAATACACAAAACCTACATGGTGAAAAGTTTTTAGAAGGCCTGGTGACTCCAAGATGCTTTCATCTGACCTCTACACACACCATGCCACATGTGTGCCCCGCACACATACCAACAGAGACAGACACACAGACACAGAGAGAGAGAGTCAGACAACACACACACACATAGAGAGACAGACAGAGAGAGATACACACACATACAGAGACAGACAGACACACACACACACATACAGACACAGACAGACACACATACACACCCCTAATTAGGAATCTTTAAAAAGAAATAGTTACATTCTTTCTAATTCTGCTATTCTTATCCTAAAATATCTACAGTATTTCTTATTCTACAGTTATTCCCAAGCCAGCTTTAGAATTCTCATTAAACCCCAGAGACTGCTAAAAATAGAATCTGTAACCAGAGTTTAGAGACAGATTGTAAATGAGCTCCCTCTGCTGTCTGGGGAGCACAGTGTTCATGATCCCAAGAATGAAGAAAGGCCATAAAGAAGGGCCACATGTTTAGGTCATGACACTTTACCTTGGCTAAGAATTTTTTTTTATTTTCTGAAGAAAAAAATGGCTATTGCTCCTATAAGTGATCCCACATGCCATAAAGATGATGAGGGCTTCAAATTCACGGGGGTTCAAATTGGCTATGAGAAGGTAGCCTATTCTTGGAGGATAGAATGTCTCACTAAATACTTCCTCTAGTGTTACAAGTGGGTTTTCATGGGAACCTAGTACCTAATTTATTTGAAACTAATCTCTTTTCTTTTCCTTTTAAGTGTTTGCACCGATAGGCTGAGGTAAGTCCAGGTCTTCTCTCTCAAGCTTCCTCCCGTGTGAGTAGCATCCTTGGTCCCCAATTACACGGGCAATTTTGACATCTGACCACTGAACTCAGAGACACAAATAAGTTTCCATCCCTTTCCCCCATGTTTGCTAGTGTAAATTTAAACCATTTTATCTGCCTGCTTGACTGCCCGCCCTGGCCATGTGTCTCTTCCCTCCCTCAACCTTCAGTATTTTCTGAGACACAGGCTTGAAATTAAGCCAGGGGAGAACCCTACACTAGCCTAAGGGTCTCCCACTTCAAATCAAAACTGAGAAATGGCTAAGGCTAGTGAAGACAGGGAGTGCAGCCTTTTATGAAAATGAGCTGAGGTACAAATGCACAGGATTCCAAAGTGTCTCCATTTAACCCAGCGGGGCTCAGACAGCAATGACGGGGCCAGGCTTGGGAATAAGGAAAACCCAGCAGTCACTGATGATGTGTTTACCTTTATCTCTTTCAGTTGACAGTTCCGGGAAATTCAGTAAGTTTGTATCACTTCCTCACCTTCCCTGTTTCTTTGATTAACACTGTTGAGTTTCTGTTGCCAAATCCTCTTGAGTTACAAATCGTTCTATCTGAAAAAGTCATTCTGTCTAAGTGGTTCTCTCTTGTTTCAGTTTTGGGTCCTTCCTGTCTGTTTTCCCTTTGTAGTAGAATACAGTATCTTGTCTCTGATTCAGTTACTGTGGAAGACTACTGATGGAGCACATGGCATCCCATACCCAGCGGTTCTCAGCCTGCGGGACACAAACCACTTGGCAAACCTCTAGCTCCCAAAAATGTTTACATAACTATTCATAACAGAGGCAAAATTACAGTTATGAAGTAGAAACAAAACTAATTTTACGGTTGAGGGTCACCACAACATGAAGAACTATATTAAAGGGTCACAGCATTAGGACAGTTGAGAACCACTGATATAGTCTGTCCTAATGGGACCGGCTTGCTCTGTGCTGTGCTCTGACAAACTGATTGTTCTCACTTAAGATGAAAAATACTCTCAGAGCCGGACGTTGGGGGCACATGCCTTTAATCCCAGCACTCAGGAGGCAGAGGCAGGCAGATCTCTGAGTGTTGGAGGCCAGCCTGGTCTACAGAGCTAGTTCCAGGACAACCTCCAAAGCAATACAGAGAAACACTGTCTTGAAACCCACACCCCCCCCAAAAAAAAAAGAAAGAAAGAAAGTAAAGAAAAAAAGAAAAACTCTAGGGCTGACAAAACATGCTGTCAAGACGTGATGATAATTGTGATCACTATCATTAGGAGAATGGGGTTTTAAAGTGACTTGCAGAAGAGTAAGGGAAGGCAGGAAATTTATTTCCTTAGACCCAGGGAGGACTGGTATCACCCCAGGGAGGACTGACATCATCACCAAGCTGAATGTGGATCTTAGCTCAGTGGGACAGAGTGGTCTTCTCTGTGGGCAGGGGATGAACAGGAAGCCAGTTTCAGAAGGCTTGAGGTCAGTTCTCAGCTCCCATGAAGAGGCAGCTCCCAGCTGCCTGCAACTCAGCCTGGCGTCATAGAGTACCTCCACACCTGTTTCACAGACATAAACACATAAAGGAAAATAAAAATAATCTTCTAGAGAAAGGCTATTGGAAGGTGGGTTCTCGGAGTTTGAAAATCTCCACTGATGTCTCTTCTGTGTTTTGTTTTTTAGCACTACTTCCTATGGGTAAGTTCCTTAACGATTTTCAACTCAGATATGTGATGTAGAATCTCATATTTTCTGTATGCCCCAAATGGAGGCCTGTAATTCTAAGCTCACCTCAGATGCTCCTCTTATTCAAAATCTCCTAAGGCTTCCAGTGTCTGCTTTGGGGGCTACCCCTGCAGGGGAGTTGAAGCCCTACAAAAGGTATAACACCTGCACCCCAACTACCTCCTGGGTGTCCAATGAACATGTTCTCACTCAACCTCAGCAGAGCATGGGGAGAATACATTCTGAACCTCGTAGTTCTTAGAGCTCCTTGCTTTTTGCAAGTGGAGGACCTCACCTCCTTTCTGCTGCCTTCTAAATGACTTTGTTTGACAGGCAGGGGGTCATTGTGTCTCTGTCCATACCGAGAGCTCCCCAGCAAGAGTCCTCACAGTTTACTTTGGCAGCCTAGATAATCCTTTTTCTTGATTTAGGGAACCAAATTACTAAAGAGAAAACAAACAAACAAACAAAAATCAGAGTTCTTACCCAAAGCTACAAATTGAGTTTTATGAGACGACCCAGGAACTGATGCCCTGGAGGGCTGGTTCACCCACACACAGTTAAAGGGATTGAAATGCTGACAAAGGAGCTAGTGTGTTTCAAGTAGTCTAAAGTGATATTTAAAGCTGAACTCTGGAGTCTGACTAACAGGTACAGTTCCCAGAGCCACCATCAGCATCACCTAGACAACACTCTCATTTCATCTTCAGCTGTAGAATTCAAACAACAACAGTGTCCGGCTTACCTGGCTGTTGTGAAGATTGGACTGTTTCATATTATGGTCAAAAAAGTGGGTGCTGGGCAGAGCTGGAGAGACTCAAAGGGGAGATCAATGGTTAAGAGCACTTACAGGTCATGCTGAGGTCCTGATTCTCTGAACCTGCATGGTGCCTCCCACCAGTTCCAGGGAACCTGGCACTCTCTTCTCACCTCCAAAAGACACATGTGGTATACACATATGGTGCCCTTTCACCAAAAACACACACTGAACACAAAATAAATAAATCTGAAAGCATAGGGAACATGGGCGCTTAGAATAAGATGAGCACAATGGCTCTCAGCACTCTTACTGCTCTTAGGGGATGAAACACGCTTCTTGTCAACAGAGACAGCACATATTAAGAGATAATTGTTTCTTCCCACAGTACCTCTTTCACTCTGATTTGTTCCCAGGCTACAAACTCATTAACCCCCTAGCCAATACTCATTAGTCCTACTACTGAGCAAATGGCAAATTCCTTCCCGTCATGTCTTCCAGTTGACTGAAAAGAATCCAGAATTTTATCAATAATATCTGTACTTTATTATTAGTTATCAATACCTGTGTTATCTAATGTCTAAGTCACATAAATATCTACACTATGTGATTTCCACCATTTTATATTGGGAGGAGGGGACAGAAACTCTGGATACCTGAATCACACACTTTTGCTGTATACTCAGTTCTATTCCCAGGTTGCACGGATAGAAAACTTCCCAAAAAGCCACTAGTATGCAGGGATTCTTTGAAGAAGAGCAGATGCCATCTGAAGAGTGAGTGTGGGACTCCAACGAGGTGCGACTCCCCCACCAGGAACAGATCTGTACTGCTAGAGTGCGAGCCCCGTGAAAGAGAAAGAAAGTGTTCAGGTGGCGTTCTAAAGAGACGCGATTCCCAGACAGGAATTCCAAGAAGACTGGAATCTCAAGTAAGGTTTGCCACAGGACCCGATAATGAAATTTCATCTAAAGCCCATTGTTGTGAGCCACCAGTTTGCAGAAATCGGGAATCCCTCAGGAAGAATGAGGACGGCATACTGAAGAAACAGGATTCACAGAGGACAAGGCCTAAGAAATGCCGACTAGAACCACAAGAAAGGTGTGTTGTTCTGCCTCCTTGCTATCAGCCAGGGGCACCTCCGGCTCCACGTGGGCCATAGGGGCTTCCACTGTGATCTTCAGGATCAAGCTGTGTCCCTGCCCTCACCCCGGTGGAACACAGTTACAAAATCCATTTCCTCTATACATCTTCGTTTTCTGCTATTCAGAAGTTTGCCGTTATTAGACTTCCCTGACACAAACTACATCTTCCAAATTTTTTCTGTAAGCCAATACGTATATCTACTCCAACGAAGAAAGACAGTGTTCTCAGAAATAAAATGTCTTTACTAAATACCTAATTAGTTCTTTTGACAGTGTTCTATCTCTAGCTCACCCAGTTGACCTTATGACCTTGATGGCTGCAAATGCTTTATGATCCACCAAAAAAAAAAAAAAATACATAGGAAATAAAGTCAGACCTCCCGCAACCAAGCAGTTTATGACAGAAATGGTGGCCATGTAAGCACAATCATTTTTTTAAGAGTCAATTTTAAAATGTGTCCAAAAGTAGTTTAAGTGGTCTGGAAAGAGTTTAGAGATAAGAGAGTCAGAAATCAGTCGGTAGAGCTTGGGACTCTTAATCCCAGGGTCGTGGGTTCGAGCCCCACGTTGGGCGCCAAAATGTTATCTTTTGTTTAAAAAGAATAGAAATGCTGAGGCATGACACATATTGACTATAAGTTTATTATAGGCCCGGCAGAGTATGGAGACTAAGAGAAGAAGAACAGGATAATGGCTGACCACCATGGCCGGTTGCCATAGAGAGACAGAGAGAGAGCATAGGTGGGAGACAGAGTAGAGAGAAAGCAGAGACAAAGCAGAGCGGGGGAACAGAGAGAGGAAACAGAGAGCGTAAATGGGCAGGGACCTGTCTTTTAAAGGGGTCCTCTGCACCTGCGCGCAGACTTAGTTCCCATGGAACCTTGGGCTGACCAGGGTACTGCCTGTTCCACCAGGTAATAGGGGCAGGCCAGCATAATGCCTGAACCTTTCAGGCATAGCCCTGTGAGTCTGAGGTCAGCCTGGTCTACACAGCAGTTCCAGGCCAGCCAGATATACATGGTGAAATTCTACCTCACTACTACTAATAATAATAAATTAAAATAAAAATTTGAAAGTTCTTATCTCCAGCAAGAGACATAACCCAACAGGGGGCTGTGAGGGGTCCTCTCCGTTTCTCATGTCCTCTTGATTGCTGTCCTCCTGTCCTGCCTCAGAAAGAGAGGAAGCAGTTGGCTGGTGGCTCATGTGCAACGCTGCCTTCAGCCAAACCTGAGGCCAGGACCCTCCCAAGTCCTGTGACCTCCATACATCGTACACGCACACAGACACACTCACACACATGTGCACACACACGTGCACACACACGTGCACACAGAGACGCGTGCGCAAGCGCGCACACCACACACGTGCACACACGCACAGACACCACACACACACACCACACACGTGCACACACGCGCACAGACACCACACACGTGCACATGCACTTGCGCGCACACACGCACGCGCATCCACACGCCACAAGCACGTACACATACACACGTATTGACACTCACCACACACGCACAACACACACACACACACACACACACACACACACTCCCCGCCATTGCCTTCTGCTCATTTCCCATTCACGCCCACCCGCGCCCCCTCCGCACCGCCCCCCCCCTTCTACCTTCTGGGTAGTCCCCGCCCCGCCCCGCCCCGCCCGCCCACTCTCTAGGTCCCCCCAGTTCCCTCCCACTGCGGTTCCATCCCTTCTCCTAAACACCTTCGCATCCCCTGCCCGCCCCTCCCTTCCCTCACTGCCTTCTCTACGCAGGTCTTTCCGCGCCTGTCTCTCCCTGAGCTGAAGTCCTTTTCTCCCCTCGTTTCCCTGCAGCCACCCGACCCCTCCTGCGCCCTCCTCCTCTCCTCAGAGGCGCCCTCTCTGCTAATCCCTGCCTGTGCCTCTCCTGCCAGGTCCTACTCATCATTCCCCACAGTCCAGCCTTCTGCTCGGGCTGGTCCTGCCTCAAGTTTCCCTCAGCGTCTGTCTTCCACGCAGGCGTCTGCTCGTGCCCCCTGCGCCACAGCTGACTCCACATTTGCCCCGCAGGCTCACACCCTTCTCAACCCAGAAACCCCGCTGAGTCCTCAGTCCAGCCACCTAAGCCAGATGCCCAGCACCATTGCCGGCCGTTAATGTCCTCTCTCTGTTCCCTGATACAAACCTGCAATTTCCAAAGACTCTCCAATTTCCAGAAGCCCCTTCTACGGAGAAAGAACGCATACTACACCCCTGTTCAACACTATTGCGCTCTGCTTTTTCTCCTCCCACGCTAAAACCTCACTCACCAACAGGAGAAGGTGTGAACTGGAGAGATGGCTCAGTGAGTCCCCAGTTGTGGGGGAGCTGATGCCGTCTTCTGTCCTCTGTGGGTACCGCATGCACACGGAGAGTACACACACACACAAAACACTCGCACGTAAAAATAAACGAATCTTGCCCAGTGATCACACTTTAGTCCCAGCACTCGGGAGGCAGAGGCAGGCGCATCTCTGTGAGTTCCAGGCCAGCCTGGTCTAAACAGCGAGTTCCCGGACAGCCAGGGCTGCACAGAGAAACACTGTCTGAAAAACAGATCTCTAAAGAAGGAAAAGGGGTTCCAGACCCTCTGAGGGTGAGTGTAAATTTGGAGGTCAGATTTATCTATGGGGTCTCTGGTAGTGGATCAGTATTTATCCCTAGTACGTGAATGGACTTTGGGAGCCCACTCCACAGGATACTCTCTCAGCCTAGACACACCGGGGAGGGCCCAGGCCCTGCTCCAAATGATATGGCAGACTTTGAAGATCCCCCATGGAAGGCCTCGCCCTCCCTGGGGCGCAGAAATGGGATGGGATAGGGGGTTGGTGGCACAGCAGGGGCCGGTGGGAGGGAGAGGGAACCGAGATTGACATGTAAAAGCTTGTTTCTAATTTAAATTTAAAAGGGGGGAGAAGAAGAAGGAAAATGGGGTGGGTGTGTGGGGGGGAGTTTAGAAACCTTTTGTGGTATAACTTGAGAACCAAAATGCTGAGTGATGAGACAAACACTTGCCTCTCAGGAGCCAGAAATTAGGCATGCCAGGACCGATGTTTGGGTATGTCTTACTTCCTCTCTTAGAGAAGCCCAGGCCTGCACGCTTGAGAGTGGCTTAGTCTCTTTCCCTGTTCCTCTGTTCCTCCTCACCCTCCTGCAGAATAGCTCAGCCACCATCCTGGCCTGAGTCAAGGTTCCCATGTTAGCCACAGTTCCCTAGAGAATGCATAGATATGAAGAGAAAGGGGACTTATTAGAATGACCTACGGGCTGCAGTCCAGTTAGTCCAACAATGGTTGTCTACCAATGAAAGTCCAAGAATCCTGCAGTTGTTCATTCCACAAGGCTGAGTGTCTCAGCCGGTCTGCAGTACACACCAGAATCCTGAACAAGTAGGCTCTCGGGCCAGCAAAGGAATGGACTTGGCAGGGAGAGTGGGAGCAAGCTGGCAGGGGGGCAGGCTATTTACAGAGGCTGACAGCAAAAGGTGTGGCCCAGATTTAAGGTGGATATGACCACCTTAAAAGATCAGATTAAAAGTGGGTCTTACCACCTTGATTTTTAATTGAAGAAAAAACCCACAGTGTACCCCGATGCTTGGGTTTTAGTTAATTCCAGATGTAGTCAAGTTGAGGACCAAGACCTCAATCCCCAGAGATTAGAACTCCTCAGGCTGCTAAGGGTGAGAGCCTGGAGCAGGCTGTGTCTCAGCTCCCTCCACAGCAAGCAATCCACCCCCTCCCTCTGCTCACTCCACACCCACCTTCTGCACAGAGCCTCATCTGACCTAACTCACCCCCACCCCTTCATCCCCCCAACAGTCCCAAAGCTCCTCCCTCTCTCCACCCCTCCATCTTGCCCTCTCTTGTTCCCTCACTCTGAAGGCCCCTCCCTCTCACTGCTACACAAAAGGACTAATGGGAGGAAGGCTGACACTGTGGTCAGCCTGCACATCTGTATGAGGAGACACGGGGGTCCAGATGTTGTTCTTACCTGACTCCGCATAGCCAAGAAACCAACTTTCCCAAAATGCCAGTTTTTACATAAAAGGATCAGAAGAACTACTAAATAAAATGACTTTGTAATTATTTTATTACTATATAAAGTAACTACTTTGCAAAGGCCAATTAAATTTTTCTGTAACACAACAAACTCACATTCTTGTCCACTTATATCCTGTTATAGCAATTCAGTATTGTCCTGTTGTTACCAAGGCAGCCATACAAATGAGTGAACACCACTGTGTCCCAATAAAATTCTATTTGTGGATACTGAAATTTGAATTTCATCTTTTCTCATAGCACAAAGTACTAATGGACATTTTACATTAAATAAATGCTTACATTAGTTCACAGTGCGTGTGCCAACACACACACACACACACACACAGAGAGAGAGAGAGAGAGAGAGAGAGAGAGCGTCAAATTCAGTTTGGCTCATAAGAGATAATTTTGCAAACTCTGCTTGAAGAAATAATTAATAAAATAGGAATATAATTAAAGAGAAATTCTTTAAGTTGATAAATGCTGTCTACTTTTGGATGATCTTTGTTTTGCTTTACAATACTGAGGATTGAACCCAGGACCTCATGGATGAGGGTCAAGTGTTCTGCCATGGAGCTATAGTCTCAGTACTTAATTTCTTTACTCTATAACACATTTCCCGAAAAGAGGCCATGCGCACTGTCTTAGTTAAGGCTTCTGTGATGTAGTAAAACACCACAATAAACATAGGTGATATGGGGAGAAGAGGGTTTGTTTCCATTACACGTCCACATCACAGTCATTTGTCATGATAAATCTTTCTGCCAAAAGCCGCCGAGCCCCACTGCCACATGTGGACTTTACGCCAGCCGCCCGCCCAAGTTAGGCCCAAATGAATACACAGAAATTTGTATTAGGTTCAAAGCTGCTTGGCCAATGACTAGGATTCCTCATCTGTTGGCTCAGTCTTAATTATCATAAATCTATATATTTTATAAGACTTATCTTATCGGATGCCTTATTGGCGTCCCTCCTTGCCGGTGGCTCACATCCTGCTGCTGGAGGAGAAAGGGGAAAAGGGGACCCTTCCTGTTTCTCCTTCACTTAAATATGAGTCTCCTTGCTATGTCACTTCCTGCCTGGATCACCACTTCTCTACTACATTTCCCAGAATCCTCTTTGACTCTTAGTCCCATCTAACTTGCTGTCTCATTGGCCAAACAGTATTTTATTTAACAATCAATAAGATAAACATACACAGTAGTACATTCCCCAACAGTCATTAATCAAAGGAAGTCAGGACAGGAACTCAAGCAGGGCAGAACTGATGCAGAAGCCATAGAGGAGGCTGCTTCCTGGCTTTCTGCCATGACTTGCTCAACTTGCTTTCTTATAGCACCCAGGACCAGCAGTGCAGTGTCGTGGAATATTACTATAACTATGTAAAACTGTGTTGCTGTTTCACCTTGCCTGCCTAAGGCATCTGATTGGTCGAATAAAAAGCCGAATGTCCAATAGCTAGGCAGTAGGGGAAGGTGGGGAGAGAGAGTAAGTAGGTGGAATCCAGGCTCAGACGAGAAGGGAGAGGAGAATAGGGACGAAGAGAGGAAGACACCCCAGGGCAGTCAGGCAGACACACACACAGTAGGACATACAGAATGAAAGAAACAAAAAGCCAGGAGGCAAAACGTAGATGAAGAGAAACAGGTTAACTTAAGCTATAAGAGCTGGTGGTACAAGCATAAACTAAGGCCAAGTATTCACAATTAATAGCAAGCCTCCATTTCATGATTTTGGAGCTGGTTGGAGGCCCAAAAGAAAGGCTGCTACAGGCCTGGGAAAGCACCAGGCACAATAGGCTGGACCCTCCAGCATCAATCATTAACTAAGAAAATGTCACACAGGCTTGCCTCCAGGCCAGCCTAATGAGGGCCTTTTCTTAACTGAGGGTCTGTCTCTCTTTCAAAATGACTCTAGCTTGTGTCAAGCTGACATTAAAAACTGAACAACACACTCATTAAATTTGCAAAGAAAACACACCCCACAATTCTACCACAAACTTCCATATCTGTTATTTCTCTATTGCTGAGCTAAAATGCCATGACCAGGCAACCTATAGAAGGAAGAGTTTGCTTGTGCTTTCTGTGTGATGGGAGCATACCAGAGGTGACCACTCAAACAGTCACACCCAGATGAAAGTCTTCATCCCAGCTGTGTGGGACTACACCCAGGTACTCAGGGACACAGATGGGACAACACTCAGGTACTCAGCAACCCCAATAGGACTGTACTCTAGTACCCAGGGACCTGGGTGGGACTACACTCTGGCACTCAGGGACCAGAATGAAACCCCAAGTGTCCAGAGTTTGGTGCTTTTGAAATCAAAAAACACATCCTGGCATTCTACTTGGCACCTGCAGGAGGCCTTCGAACAAGCAAGCAACAGGAGGTAAGATAAGCTAGCTGGGGCTTCTTGAGCTCGGTTCCTGATATAGAGCCAGGTAATTTCCCATGGGGTTCTTCGTCAAGGAGATCAAATTCTAGTTAAACCTGAAACATCCTCAGCAAGAACAAAGTTGGAGGAAGCTCTGCACCATCTTGTCCTGTCACAAGTGCTTCAGAGGGACAAGAATCCATAGTGACAGAGCAGAAGCACAGGGCTGGTGTAGAATAACCTTTCTGTACACTGTGAGAAAGGGTCAAGCTGACTGGTTTAGTAAAAAGCTAGGCAGGATTTCCCGGCAGAGAGGACACTGGGAAGAAGGAAGAGACACAGAGCAGGCAGGATAGGCAATGCAGAGATGAGGAAATAAAGCCACAAGGCAGAAACTAAATTAAAATAAAGCCACAAGGGAGAAAGAAATGGATGGATTGAAGTTATAAGAGCTCGTTGGAAACAAGCCTAAGCTATCTTCTGAACTTTCATAATTAACAATAAATCTCCATATGATTACTGGGGAGCCAATGGTCCCAATGAAAGAGTCCAACAACATGGTGGCTGGAGCGGAACCTGAGAGCCTATGTCTTGAACCACAAGCAGGAAGCAGAGAGGACAAGCTGAGAATGTCACAGCCCGCACCAGTGATGCACATCATCAAGGCTTCACATCCCAAACCAACCAACACCACAGCCAACTGGGGACCAAGCATCCAAACAGCAGGACTACAGTGGACCTTCTCACTGAAAACACCGCACTTGGCTACAAAGAGAGGTCCAAGTCTGATGGGGATGTCCTTCTGTGTATATGGTTCTCTTATTCGTTCATGAACAAAATGGTGTTTGACCAATAGCCAGTTGAGAAGGAAAGATCAGTGGGGCTGGAAGAGGAGAGCTGGGAGAGAGGAGCCCCAAAAGGACGAGACGCAGAGAACAGGACAGGATGCACCAGGCGTTCTCTGGAAAGATAAGGCCATGGGGAAACACATAGATTTATAGAAATGGGTTCATAATTAAGACAGAGGCAGTCAATAAGAAGCCCTAGCCATCTGTCAACACTTTAATAATTAATATAGTGTCTGTGTGTTTATTTGGGGCTGAGAAGGGCAGCAGAACCTGGCAGGAAAAGAAAATGCCCACAACAGAAGCCAACCTGGATTACCTGAGATCCTGTTTAATACATAGAAAGATAGAAAAAAAATGATTGATAGATAGACTGATTATAGATTGATAGACAGATAATAGATACATACATGATAGATACATAATAGATAGATAGATGACATATGGATAGATGATAGATAAATAAACAGTTAAAATATATGAAGCCAACCTTCAGAAAATGTGAATTAATTTGCATACGTATATGTGTATTTGTCTGTGTTAGTGTGTGTGCATGCATGTGTGTGTGTATGTGTGTGTGTGAATAAAGAGAGAGACTCAAATATAGAAATCAAAGAATTTATTTAACAAATCTTGACAGACTGGAGAGATGGCTCAGTGGTTCAGAGCTCTGGCTTCTCTTCCAGAGGACCCAGGTTCAATTCCCAGCAACTACATGACAACTCACAGCTGTTGACAACTCCAGTTTTAGGGGATCTGACTCCCTCACATAGACATACATGCAGGCCAAATGCCAAGGCATATAAAATAAAAAAATAAATTAAAAAAAGAATAAATCACTGACAGCGGATAAAATGAAAAGGCTGGTTCATGGACATTGATGAACAGGTTGTTGTCCACAGACAAGGGCCACTGGAAATTAACTATGATCCGGCAACCCCACTACAAGGAACGAATCCAGAGAACAGGAATTCAAGTGTCAGAATCATCTTCTCTCCGGCATTCACAGCACACTGGTCACAGGGCCAACAAGCAGAGCAGACCCTAGGTGCCCATGACCAGATGAACCAATTAAAACAAAGGCCATTCAGCCCTTGCTCCATTTCCTACCAAATGGTGGAAAACCCAAGAAAATGCATTTATCACCAAAAGCAACATAAAGGAACAAGCCTCCCAAACCAGGTGAAGCAAAAGTCAGGGCTCATCGTCTGCTGCCCAGTCGCAACGCTTGGTCCCCTGCCCCACAGCCACCCCTCAGAGTTAGCCCTGAGAGTGGTGGATCAAGGCTCCAGGCCCTTCCAGGACTCATCCCGGGGGCTTTGCCTGTGACTTCTACAGTCCCACAAGAAGTCACACTGACAACTTAGAGACAGTGTCTGCACTATGGGAGTCAAGTGTGACAGGGTGAGGGAGGAAAGGGGATGCTTCCCCTGGGGGAGAGTGGACACCTTTAGAGCCTGGTGTGAGCCCCTCCCCTGGGGGAGAGTGGACACCTTTAGAGCCTGGTGTGAGCCCCTCCCCTGGGGGAGAGTGGACACCTTTAGAGCCTGGTGTGAGCCCCTCACCTGGGGAATTCAGAGACTGCTTCAAAGGAAACAAAAATGACTTCTTCCCATTCTTCCGCCTCTTCCCACTCCTCCCTTTACTGCTCCTTCTCTCCTCCCACTTTTCCCCATCACACCCCTGTGCGATGGAGCTGAGAATCATCCAAACAGTTCCAGACTTAATCCTCAAGTATGGATGAAGAGTCCCAGAGAAGGAAGCTTCGTGGAAGCTGAAAATGTGGGACAAGTCACTCATGTTATAGAAGGAGATGTCACCTTCACTGTAGTCCACAAAGACACCCACACTCTGGGGAGTTTGCCTAAAGGATAATGAAGCCCTCCCAGTGTTAATATAGGCCCAATATCCACTACTAGACCTTCCCACAGTCCAAAACCCCTTGTCTGGACTCTCAAAGTACAAGCCTTTTCTGTCCACATCTTCCCGACAGGCCCCCAGAATCCACTTGCTGCTGTCTCCATTTTTTATCTTCACCTCCCAGTAGCACCTTCCAGAGGAGATGCCTTCCATGCCTAACACACAGAAGAGGCCATCCAGACACATAGTGGTGTCCATCAGGGTCACGTGCACCCTGTCCTGAGAGATGGCAAGAAGGGGGTGGGCAGAGTCTGGATCCAGAGTGACAGACCCTGCAGGGAGAGTCACCAGTCACAGGAGGTCCTTTCCAGGCCCCAAACAAGGCCTCAGCAGCCCCAACTCCACATCAGGGGCTCTCAGCTTCTTCCAGGGGGACAAGGCCCTCACATAACAGCCTGTGGCTCAAGCCCACGGCTTGCATGCAGGAGAAGGGAACAAAATGCTGTCTAGGGGTTACAAGGTCACAAGGGAACAAAATGCTGTCTAGGGGTTACAAGGTCACAAGGGAACAAAATGCTGTCTAGGGGTTACAAGGTCACAAGGCCCTTGAAAACCAGACCCAGCTTAGTGTCTGCCCCCTGTGCCTCCCACACTGCCACCACTGAACCTGTCACCACTGGATTGCCACAGAGAACAGAAGGAGAGACACCAGAGCCATGGGAAGAGCAGGAGGAGTGACCCTAAGAAACACAGAGTCACTCACAGGCCTGGAAGTGCTCCTTGCGCCAATCTGCAAGAGAAGCACAGGTCATGTGAGCAGTTTCAGACACCACACCCATCTGGTCAGCCACTGTGTTGTGAAACACAGACCTGGGAGTTGTGGGGACAATATACCCATTATACATACACACACACACTCACACACACACTCACACACACACACACACACACAGACACACACACATACACACACACACACACTCACTCACACACACATACACACACACACACAGAGACACACACACACAGAGAGACACACACACAGACACACAGACACACACACACACACACACATACACACACACACACACACACACACACACACATACACACACAGAGAGACACACACACACACACACAGGATGACAGATGCTGGAGAAAGTGAGGCCAGAGGAGACATGACAGTCAGTGCTGTGTGAGCTTTTACTGGAGAGATGAGCACATGTCTATTCATGAAGACAGGGAACCAAAAACAGATCAAAGGAAGGATTCCCCTCAAGACCAGTTTGTGGAAACACAGAAACAGTGAGTTTAGTTAGGGCTTCTTATAGAACATGAGGTGTGGATGAGCGACCACAACACTAAAGAAAAAAATCCCTCTAACCTAATAGTCATTAGATGTCTACATAAGTACTAGAGGAAGAACACGATCATGAGGCCTTCCCCCAGCCAACTTTATCTGCCTCACAGGGAAGGTAATCGAGATGACTTAGCAGGTAACAATGCTTGCAACAAGCCGGACAACCTGAGTTTGGTTCCTGTGATCCATGTGATAGAGAATAAACAAAGACTTCTGCAAGTTGTCCACTGACCTTGAGATGCATGCCAACACACACACACACACACACACACACACGCACGCACGCACGCACGCACGCACGCACGCGCAGGCACATAGAGAGAGAGAGACAGAGACAGGGAGACAGATAGGGATAGAGACAGAGAGAGAAAAAGAGAGAGAGAAAGAGAGAGAGAGAGAGAGAGAGAGCATCATCTTGGGAAGAGAAAGGCCCTGTGGCTCCTCCCTCCTTGTTGGCCCAGTCTTCTGCAGGCCTCCTACTAGCTTTTAGTGAGCTTGACACAGGTGGGGGCTCTGGGACCAAGTAATCTCAGTAGAGAAAATGCTTGCATAGGATTGGCCGATAGGCAAGTCTTGGGGAATTTTCTGGGTTGATGGGTAATTGATAATTGATACAGGAGACCCCAGCCCATGGTGGGCGGTGTCATCCATGGATGGTGGTCATGGGGTGTATTACAAGAGAAACCGAGCAAGCCAGGAGGAGCAATCGGTACCCAACACTCCCCCGGGGATGCTGCATCAGCTTCTGCCTCCACATTCCTGCCCTGGCTGGCTTCCCACCCTTCCTTGCTGTGGTGAGGGACTGAAAGTGGGAGTCACACAAACTTTCCTCCTCAACTTGCTTTTGGTGAAACACCTCAACATGGTGTTTCACCACAGCAGAGGAATCTCTCAAACACACTTTCTGCCCAGACAATAGCAATGTAGAGCGGTCACGTACCTGCATACAGCTGGGCCTTCCTCCAGGCTGTAAAGGAACATATGCTCCTGAGAATTCATCAGAACAGCCCCACTAAAACATCCCTAACCCATTCCTCCCTCCATTCTAAAGGTGAAGCTTGAGATAAGAGGACAGAAGATGCTGAGGAGCTCACTCCCGCAAGATGAAGCAGCAGCAGAGAACTGTGGGAAATTCCCTGGACCACAGATGGGAAAGATGGTGGTGTAGGCTGAGTTCATCCACTGATCCAATGCTGTGTGGCTTTTTAGTTATCAAATACCTGCCTCTGTACGGATTCAGGCATTCTGCTGGCCTGCCCATGTCACCTGGCAGAATGCACTCAGGCAGTACACTGGTCAGCCCAGGGTTCCATGATTGCCTAGTCTGCACACAGGTGCAAAGGACCCCTTAGACCTCTGCCCACTATGTTCTCAGTTTTAGTTGCTGCTCCAGGTTCCTTCCTGGGTTCTGCCCTGGCTTTCCTCAATGATGAGCTGCAATGGGAAAATCTATCAGACAAATAAACCCATGCTGCTCAAGTTGCATTAGGCCATGGTGTTTTATCGTAGCACTAGAAACCTGAGATACCTTCTTTAATAACATTTAAATAGTGCTACTTGGCTCCCAGGTGCAGACAATATGCTAGAGCTCGTGGGGCCAAAAGTCAGCACTACGGTAGACAGGAACTGGTAGGAATAGACCCAGGGAACAGGACAAATCAGGAGTCACATGTCTCCCAGCTCTGGGCAGAGATCTGAAGGAACCCAGAGACCAGGATTCCCCCTCCCAGAACATTCCTCTTCTGTCCCCTAAAGGGGTTCCTATTCTGCCTAGAATCAAGGAGAGGACACTCCTGTGCCACAAGGACCCATGGGACATTGGGGCAGTCACTCACCAGCCATGTAAGCTGCCTTCCTCCGATCTGGAAAACAACACACAGGAGTCAACTGAGCTTTGGGCTACTGAGGGGACAAAGGGTCAGGAGGAAAAGCATGACTCACCAAGCTCCTCCTGGAGTGTGCCTGAAACACAGAAGAGAGCCATGAAGCAATTTTCTTTCCTTGTAGTCTAAACCACAGGCCAGCTGACCCCAGGACTCCAGCCATCCTCTCTGGGCTTTCATGGCTTCCTACTCTGATCCCAGAACCCGGTATCTTCCTGGAGACTCTGGCCCCGTCCGCTGTCAGGACTCACTCGTGCTCTTCAGTATGTCCTCCTGGGACTCCTCGAGCTCACACAGCAGTTTCTCCCTCTCCTGCCGCAACTGCAGCCTTGCATGACGTTCTTTTACAAGAAAGCAGCATGACGCTAAGACTAGAAGTCCCATCACTGGCATGGCGATGGCAAAAGCTAACATCCAGGGAGAAGTCTGAGGGAAGAAAGGCTCTGTGGCCCAGGCAGAGACACAGTGAGTGACACCTGAGGACAGCCAGCCCAGCACACTCCAGGACGGAATCCACTTCCCAAGCTCTGTAGAAGTGAGGAACAGCCCTCACCTGGGATGACCATGGACATGGCCTTCTCCTGGTCCAAGATGGGATTGAAGGCAGAGCAGGTCACATTCCCCAAAGAACTGTCTCTCACCACCAACGAGGACTCCATGCTGAACACGCCTTCAGCATCTTCAGTGTGGGTCTCAGAGGATGCTGGGAGTGTCTCCCCTCTGGAGTCTCTCCACTGCACCTGGGGCTTTGGGTACCACCCTGAAGCCCTGCACACCACACACACACCACCGTCTTCTGGACCTTGGATGTGCACTTCAGGGACAGAGCCCATCGCTGCAGGACAACACATGTGAAGACCCTAGAAGCCACTCTGGGCTCAGGGGCCCCAGGAGCACCTATGTGTCTCATAGAAAACTCTCACTGGAATCACAGGTATTGAAGAGGAAAAGCAAACCTGGCCTGGGACAAGGCTTTACTCCTGCTGCCCAACAGAAGAAAGATATCATAATCCACTGCTATGGGGAACAGAGCATAAGGCACTCTTTTATCAGTCACAAGACCCAAAGGAAACTGAAGGAAGTTGAGTCCCAGAGCCTTGAGGTAGAAAAAAATCACTCCATCTCTCCATTATCCATGAACACCTGTGACACCCGCCCCCAGGAGAGCAGGCCCATGCCCACCTTTTTCCTAGGGAAGACAACGCCCTGAACGTTCTTACTCAATCATTTCTCTTGAGCATTGATCATCACTGAACAGTGACTTCTCATTTATGCACTCTGATTTTTCTGCCTACTCCTCTAAAATATGAATTCCAAACAGCTACTATTTTATATGACACTGAAAGGATCCCTGGTTCCCAGAGCAAGGACCAGCATATTTTAGGAACTACACATACAGAATTTAGAATAAAATAACCTATATAGAAAAGTGCCATCTATTTCTCATCTTTAAAAAGGGAAATCCAAAACTAAATAGAAATAAAAATGGTAGACCTGAGCCATGTGTGATGGAGTGTGCCTGTGAGCCCAGAACTTAGGAGCAAGCACGGGTATCTGATGTTCACAGTCATCCTGAACTACACACTGGCTTAACGAGTCTGATCTACATGAGACCTTGCTCAAAAATAATTGGGGAGGTGAGTGACATCATCCCTCAGTTTCCTCCCACACACAGGCCACCCAACATCTTTAGAAGAGGGATCGGCTAACCAACCTGCCACCTTCAGCTCCAAGATGGCCTCATCATAGAAGACACCCTGTTTGAAGAAGCAGACGTATATCCCACTGTCCGACTCCTGGACGTTTCTGATGTGCACGGCAGCCTTGCCTTCATGGAACTGGTCCTTCACCAGGCAGGTCCGTCCTGCGTACTCAGCCCTCTGCTCTTCTTTCTGCTCTTGCTGGTTCCGATAGACAAACACTGCTTCTGAGAATCTGTTACGGAACCACCTGAGCTCCTCCACGTTCTCCACACTCCTGGCTGGAGACAGGAAGCAGGGGAGCACAGCTTCCCCACCTGGAGCAACCACAATGGGGTCTGAGGGACCAGACACAGTGAACTCCCCTGTGGACACAGATGTAACAGTGTGAGGACTGAAGAGACACAGGTCACAGCAGAGAACACGCACCGTGAAGTGGATGCCGGGAGCAGGAGGCCAAGGCATCCCTGGCTGAATTACAAGAGGTCTGCAGACGATGGCAGTGTCACATGCCATAAATGACGGCAGAAACTCTCTTCTGCCCGCGCCCCAGGCCACTTGTGCGTCCTTTCTCCAGCTTGACCTCCTGGTCACCCATGGGTGCCACTGGGGCACCAGCTTTAGTAGGTCTTGGGTGGCCCAATGTCATGCATTTGTAGGGTCCCTGCAGATACAGTTACTGAAAGACATACAGCTCTAGTGCCTCAGAGGCTAGTTTAGAATCCCTTGATGATTGACTCACACCCAAGACACTCCCAGTCCCCCAACCCTAAATTCCGAATATCAGCCCACGGCTTCCTCCACTGAACTGTATATGAACTTAAAACGTAGAGCAAGGAGCTAGAGGGATGTCTGAGCAGGTGAGAGCCTGGTTACTCTTCCAGAGGACCTGGGTCCCATTCCCAGCACCATGTGGTGACTCACAACTGTCTGTAACACTCTTCTAGACTCTGTGGGCATCAGACATGCAGGTGGTACACAGCCATACATTCTGGGAAAACACCCACACGCTTGAAATAAAATACCTGGAAACAAGGCTACTTCTATGGAAGAGCCACTAACACTCCCAGGAGCCCCAATCACTTCTTCGTGAGAACAGAGATGGCCTTCCTCACTCGGCGCCTTTAGCCCACTAGGTCTGGATGAGCTCTATACAGACACCGTGGGCCCCTAAACAGCTACTTGTCACCGTGTGCTGCTCCATTTTAGTTCTGACGCACCATTGCCACTCGATAGAACAGGACTCCTGCCTGCTGGCTCACAGCTGCCATATCTGTGACCCTTTCCCATGGATCAGAGCCACACCCCTGCTCTGCTCAACGCTCAGTCATGGCTCCGCATTTCCCACCAGGGATCACCAGGCCCTACAGGGATTCTCCCACCTCAGGACCTCCCACCCTCAGCCGCTGAAGGATCCTCTACCAGCAGTCTCTGCAAGACCTCCACCATCAACCCCTACGGGAATCTCACACCCTCAGCCCCTGCTTCTCAATCCCTGGATCACTCTGCTTTAGTCAACACCGGCCTCTGCAGCTCCTCACACTCCAGGCACACTGCCAGCTCTGACGCTTTGTCCGCAACTATGCTCCCAGGGTCAGGCGTGGCTATGGAGCTCAGGCTGGCCAAAGACTCACAATTTTCCACTCTCAGCCTCTGGAATGCTGATGCAGACATGTTCAGCCTAGATTTTTGTTAATAATTCACTGTAAAGAGAACACTGTGAAAATCCTGGACCCAGGGATAAATGTGAGCGGCCTAGCACCTGGCAGATCCCAATCACTGGAGGGAGACACCGGAAGAGAGGAGGGGAGACACTCACTTGTGGACACGCAGGTAAGCAGCTGTTCAAGGACAAACAGGCAGGTAAGCTGGGAGAGCAGAGAGTTCTTGCAGCAATTTTCCATGTCCTCAGAGCTGGGAGGAAAAAACAGACGGAGAACACCGTGACACTTGGGCAGCAGGCAGGAGGCAAATTCCACCCAAAGCTTGGTCATCTGAGCAGGGAGAGCATCGTAGGGCTGGTGTCAGCCCCGCTGGACAAAACACATCCACGTTAACAAGATGAAGACCCCCACAACCCAACACTGACAAACATCCATGCTGCGGTTCCTCCTGGCCCTGCAGAGCACAACTAGGGAGCTGGGGACCTCCAAGTCATCTGAGAGGAAGATTCCCTCCCTTCCCACCCCATTCCCAGACACAGTGAGGCCAAGCTCTGCCCAGAAACCTAGGTCCTGCCTTTCTCAGGGCCTAGAGGAGAGCCCAGAGTAGACACCATCACTCCAACCCTCCATCATCCACAGACTGCCTGGGACCTCCAAGACAAAGAGCCTAGGCCCAGCCCCTCACTCGGGAATGGCATGGCAGCTGTCTGGGTTTCTGCCATCCCATCATTGAGACCAGACACCATCTGGGCAGCCTCAGAGACAGACATGTCTCCCAGGAGGCTGTGCTGTCCATCACGAGCACCTTGTCCTGGCTTTTGGTTGTGGAGTTTGTCCATACTTCAGTCCCAGCCCAGTCCTTGTTGGGGTTCCAGGCCATCACCCTACACTCAGCAGGGGCCACACACATCCCTCAGACACATTTATCCTCATAGTCTCAGTCACCATAAAGACGCTGCATGATGAGACAGGCTTGAAAAGAACTCAATAAACCCTAGTCTGCCCCAACCACCTGCTGCTAGGAAGGTTAGGTAAGGGAGCAACCTAAAGACCTGACAAGGAAAACTCAGGACCCCTGAGCTGTCTCCAGGCTCAACCACCAGGGATGTTACCTGCCGGGACTCACTGAACTTAATCTCTTCTCCGGTTCCTTTCTCGGGCTCACAGGTGTCTTCAAATCCAACCTACCTGCTTTGAAATCTCTGCTCCCAGCTTTGAAAGGCTGTGACTTCATGGGGCACAGCTCAAGGCCTTAGGGGACCCAGCAGACCCCAAATCTTCCTCTCAGAGTTCAGCCCTGCTCCAAGGTGTTTGTTCTCACAGCTCCCCCAATGCCAAGCTCTAGTTTCAATATCTTCTAAAAGTTCGTGGTTTCTACGACAGCAAACAAGAATCAGAGCCTGGCACAAGCTGCCAAGACCTCTGCAGAGACTTTGACGGGGCCTTTTCCAGCAGAGCACTCCCAGCCATAGAGCAACCATCAAAACTGAAAGTTAAAGTAAAGGGAACTCAGTGTGTTTTCCTCTGCAAGTTTCTTTATCAGGAAGAGGTGAAAGTCCAGCTTATCACCCCAGCCTCCTCCACCCCTGACACCACCTGCCCTCCCTGCTGGGGATCTTCAGCAAGTTAAGGAGATGTTATGAGCTGACAGAAAGAAGAAAACAAAACCTCGTTGAATCTCTGTTAAGCTTCAGTTAGTCGCAAATAGAGGTGATGCCATGAGCCCTGTTATAGCTCTAGTAACTGCTACGATGAGTTGTTACTAGAAACCTGTCTTTCCTGTCCACACCCACCTCACCCCAGCCCTGCCAAACCCCTCCCCAGGCGTCACAAGACTCGAGGACCTTGGACTCCAGGTGACTTGGGAATTATTACAAACATTATCTCCTCCTTTGTTCCCAACATATGACTTCCACGGGGAGGACCTTTCAATAGGCTACCCCAAGGGTATGAAATGCTAGGGCAGGTGCTGGAGATGGGTCAGCTTAACAGCTCTTTCAGAGGATCCAGTTTCAGGTCCCAGCACCCTCACTGGGTGTTTTCAACCTCCTGTAACTCCAGCTCCAGGGACTCCATGCTGTCTGCAGGCTTCGGCTGGCTACTGCACACATGAGGCATATGCTCACAAAGATATAACCGCATACACAGAAGTGAAATGGAAATAAAGCTGTATATAGGTTTGTGATAACAGAAGTCTCAACCTCATTTCCTAAGCCTCTTCTGCCCCCTTGTGGCCAGCATGTGACACAGTGGCCAGTTCCCAGCTGAGCATTTAGGTGTCCATTGGTTTCCCTTTGCTGCTTCGGAAAGGCAGCGGTGTGACCAGGTCATGGAGTCCCAGGAGACGGCCATTGCATCTGTTATAACTGTCTCTCCCACTGTGGTTGGGAAAGTTGGAGGACATGACGTTGGTGACCAGAGATCCTTTCTAGCAGACAGATTCCCTTCCAGCCTGAAGCTGGACTCTGAGGGCAGGCTGACCCAAGTCTGTGAGATACCACAGAGGCACTCCCAGACGCACCAGACTAGAGATTGGTGATGACCCAAACATGCCAAGGAGAATAGACTGTGAAGAGATGGGTCAGCCCAGTCAGCCCAGTCAGCTAGTCAGACAGTCCCCTTGGGCTGTCATCTACACTACAGCCTGAACCCACCCACACCACACACCATGGCCCCTCAACCCTCACTGAGTGCTTCTTCACCAGCAGCAGGTCCTGGACAGACAGACAGCACACACACCTGCTATCCCCACATGCGTGTCACACCTCAGCTCTATCCCACTTCTGCCCTTCCTGTCGTAATCCCCAGCCTCCTGACCAAACCCACCCAGACCTCTGCACTGTGGCTTTGACTGCTGAGGGCTTGCCTCCTCTAGAGGCAGAGAGCGCACTCTGGTTCCACGGCCCTCCACACTCAGCAAGTGTTTGCAAAGGTTCAGCAGAGACGTGGAAAGACAGGCAAGAAATGCAGATATCCAATCCCTTTGGGGATGAGGCTTAAACACGTTTACTGAGGGCCAAGAAGTTTTTTGTTTGTTTGTTTGTTTTATTCATCCTGTTAATCATGCTTAAGAATTCATATATGCTTATGAATTTTTTACCCTTACAAATGTGCCATATATTTTAATTCCTTCCTCATATTAGATGGCAGCACAATTATTTTCCCTCCATAAAAAAAATAAATAACTCATCTGCTTATCTTCAACTTTTGCCTAGTCATGTGATTATTTCTAAATTTAAAACAGAAGATTTTAAAATTAATCTTTTTGGGACCTTGAGTGTCCAATAAAGGCTGTTCAAGTCTATTCCTAGGGTGTGACTAATCTTCCTGGGAAAGTGGTAACCCCAACTGATACTCACCAAGAGCCCTAGGGAGTGGCTCACCCATCTCCCCAACCATTCAGTCCACGTACTCCCTACCCAGGCTGTCCCCACTCCCCAGGCTGTCCAAAGCCAAACAGCATGACAATCAAAGGAGCTCACTGACGTGGCATGGGAACGGTCTACTTCAAGGCCACTCCGCCTGGATCCCAGCCCTGGGGAACAGGGCATTTCTCTTAAGCACCCCTTCCTCCCAGGGCAGACTTTCCAGAAGAGACCCGTGTTGTCAAAGATAACGTCACAGTCGAATTTAGCTAATGTGATGGAAGCCCGTTCTCTCGGATTCTCCTCTGTGGCACTGGAATCAAGCTGTGTTCAGAGGAGTTGGAGATAGGGCAAGCCGGGTGTGGTCGTCAGACTCCACTGTCAACTTGACTGGATGGGGAATGGCCGAGGAAACACGCCCCTGGGAGAGTCTGTTTGACTGAGAAGGGAAAAGCCACCCTGAATGTGGTCACCCCGACCCACAGCCAGGGTCATTGCCGGATAAAATAGGAAGAAGCTAGCTGAGCCCCAGCGTCCATCTTGCTTCCCGGCTGGACTGCAGGTGGGATGTGAGCCACGGCTTATACGCCTGCTACCCTGACAGACTTCATTCCCCTCAGACCTTGAGCTGAAATAAAGGCTCCCTTCCTTCCTTAAGTTGCTTTTCTAGGGTATTTGGCTAGAACAAGAAACACAACTTTACTCATAGAGGCTCAGGGGGCCCATGAGTGAGAAGCAGAAAGGCCTGTCAGGGTAAAGTTCCCCAGGCCAGCAGTGCTAGCTGCTGTTCTCCTCAGAGAACAGGACACAGGCTGTCCTTCGGATGGCCTTGGGCCTTTGGGAGGCGTCTGAGTTGCATTTACAAGGAGAGCCCCTCTTAGTCTGTGCCCATATGAGGCAGGCCAGGGCCTGGCTGGTAAGTGATGGTGAGGACAAAGTGTAAACTTTCCTGACCACTTGGAGCTTCCCAAGTCTGCACTCTAGGGGGATTTGGGTCACCTGAGGGACACTGGCTTTTGCTGCTCTGGTCAGTTGAGTCTCTCAGGGTTGGCAAGGTGGGTAGGCAGAGTCCTCATGTATCCACTGTTCTGAGGTTCTCACTGTCGTGAGGCCAGCTCCAGAGCCATGGTCCTCTGGGGGCCACTTCTCAGCCTCCAAGAGCCCAGCGCAGACTCTGGACAAAGAGCAGATCCATCACGTGAGATGTGGATGGGTCCCTGTCAGGGAGCAGACTGTGGAGAGACAGGTCACATAAAGGCTCTCTGAAGAGGAAAGGGTCACTAGAGAACTCGGGAAGGGAACGTGGCTCACTCCTGTTAATAAAAAGGGCAAATCCCACTCATTCCAAAGACTGCGGTTTCTTGATCACTTGCTGAGTGCCAGACCCCTGTCTGACTCTCCCGAGCCCTTTACACCTTACAGCACACTATCTTTTCCCTGAAGATGAAGCCACTCAGTGCAGCTGAGGGAACCCAGAGACTCTAAAACTTTTCCCATTCACAGCCAATTTCACCCCCAAGGCGTCCACACGACTGAGAGAACTGAAGTACATAAAATAGGTATATTTCTTCCAAATCAATTACCCACTGATACTATGTCATTTATTTCAAAATAATTCTCCAGTGTGCGTCTAATTTTGCCATTATTAAAGGCAAAGCCCAGCAGTGCAGCTTGTGCTGTGTGATCTCTCCAAAGAGAAAGGTGTGTTTTTATTTACTCCTTACGTGTATGTGTGAGTACCTACTGTTCCTGTACCATCGTGTGCACGCAGTGTCCATAGTTGCCAGAAGAGGGCGTGACATCCTCTGGAACTGGAGTTACAGATGGTTGCCAACTGCCATATGGTGGCTGGGTACCAATGCAGAGTCCTCTCCAAGAGCAGCCAGTGCTCTTAGCCACTGCGACATCTCCTCAGCCCCTTGGTCTCTTCAGATGCACAAGCAGCAGACCAGAAAGAGGCATGACAGACTCCATGTGTAACAAGACAGGCCACCACAAGCCATGCTTGTCCCCAGGGAAGAGATGGCATTGAGCTGTCCTTACGAAGCCTCTGGCCAGATGACTCTACTTACATCCATTTAAGCTAAAGGAAATGGAGGTTTGATGCAACTCGAGGGTAGAGCACTTACTTCACTATGGGCAGTGCCCTGGATTCTATTCCCAGCACTGAGACAAACAAATGAAGGCTGAGGTAGAGGGTTTGCCTCACAAGCACAAGGTCCTAGGTTCTAACCTTAGCACTGCATAGACCAGGGATGGCATTGCACACCTGTGACACCTGGACTCTTGAAGCAGGAAACCGGGTCTGAAATACAGCATCACCCTTGACTACACAGTGAGTTCGACGCCAGCCTGAGCTATGTGAGATCCTGTCTCAAAGGTAAATTAAAGGGGGCTGGAGAGATGGCTCAGACTGCTGGCTGCTCTTCCAGAGGATGAAGGTTCAATTCCCAGCACCCATATGGTGACTCATAACCATCTGTAACTCCAGTTTCAGGGGATGCTATGCCCTCTCCTGGTCTCTTTGGGAACTAGGCATCCAACTGGTACACAGACATACATGCAGGCAAACACCCATACACGTAAAATTAAGTTTTAAAAAAATTAATATGGCTGGGAGGTGGTGGCGCACACCTTTAATCCCAGCACTCAGGAGGCAGAGGCAGGTGGATCTATGAGTTTGAGGTCAGCCTGGTCTACAGAGTGAGTTCCATGACAGCCAGGGCAGTTACACAAAAGTCTTGAGTTGAGTAAGTTTGGGCTGGACATGTAGCTGAGTTAGAAGGCTTGCCTTATGGATACAAAGTCTTAGGTTTGGTCACCAGCACCTCACAACCCAAGCACCTTGTGCAGACCTGGAGTCCCAGAGACTGGGAGGCAGAGGAAGGATTAGTTCAAGGTCACCCTCAGGTATTTAGCAAGTTTGAGATGAGATACAAGAGGCCCTGTCTCAGATAAACTAAAATTCAAAACTTAGGTTCTTCAGTCTGCAATGCCCTTTACGGTCATCACACACAGGAATCATTTCCACTCCCTGGACAGAAAGGTTCACTGGGCAGTAGGGGGAGCTGAGCCAGCTCCTGGGTCCTGGGGGAAAGGGCACAGCAATGCCATCTTTTGTTTGGTGCCGCTTCCTTTCCTGCTTCCGGAAAGACTGAATGGATTTTTCTGAAAGGCCCCGGCAATGTTTGATGCATTGAAAATACTTCAGTAGAATTCCTGGGACACAGGAGTGGTCAGCATACTTGCTTTGCTGAGAAGGAACCTCCATCTCAAGAGGCCCAAAGTTGGGGGGGGGGGCGGCGGCTTAGGCTTGCAATGTCATGCTAACTTGAGAGGCCGAATCAGTCAGGGGGGTCATGAGTTTGTTATGCCCAGTTCTGGAGACCCCCAAAAAGACCACCAAGGAGCCAACTCACCAAATGCAAATGCACAAGGTTTTTTATTACAAGCCTGGGCAGGGACCTCGTCCAGCAAGCTGGCACAACAGCTACGGAAGAAGGCCCCAACCCTCTATTGCAGGGAGTTTATAAAGGCAAAAAGCATACAGTTAGGCAAGGTTAAGTACAGTTAAGCAAGGAGCATGGATCGCAAGTTGGTTAGTCATTTATCTTGTGAGGGACTGAGAAATTTCTATCTCCTCATCTCCTGGGCCAGGTGTGCTTGTAGTCAGGCAGTTACAGTTACCTGCTTTTCCGAGGACAAAGAGCTAACATTTGGGCGTTGACATAGCTTGAGGGGTGAATTTCTTTCTCTGAGAACTGAGGGTTTAGACATGAGCCATTTGCCATGTACACAGGTCAAGGGTCAGATTCCTCTCACCATCCTTTGTGCTAAGTAGGCAGTAGCTCTGGCCTCTCATTCTCCCCTTTCTCTGTGCACCCTGGGTGATCCAATCCTGGGTCTCTAGTGGACAATTCGAAAAATTCTGGAGAGGTTTGGAGTGGGGTCAGGAGGTTTGTGATCTTTGAACCATCTGTTGGATTGTACTCAGTCGGTCACTTATAAACTGGATTAGTCTGCTAATAATACAAGGACCGAATGTCAGATATCAGGAGTCGTCATGCAGGGGAGCTATTGAATCAGGACTCAAACCACCCTTGGTTGGCTTCTGTTTCCCCGCCTGCGCTTTTCCAGTCCCTCTGATTTTGGCCATGTTGTCTTTTATTCTACCTGAGTGGTCTCAGTAAAAACAACATTCCTCCTTTAGGGCTGCACAAAGGCCTCCCTGTTGCAGGAATAGAAGGTCCAGTCCCCTCCAATTCTGTAGGGCTACCTCCGCTAGGGAGCTTAAGGAGTCCTGTGAGTGAGTGACAGAATCCTCAATTTGTTTAAGATCAGAGTCTAAGCTTGCCCTTAGGGTGAAATAGTATTGCCCTTGTAGTATGAGCACCACGTCCCAGGACCTATACTGGCGGCAACTCCTGCCCCCAGAAGGAAGCTTAGAGTTATTACTCTGATAGGCTCTCTTTTTGTTCTGACAGGTCCCTGCTGGCCCAAGTAGAGTGACAGAAACTCTTGGGAGCCTGATGAGAACGAAGAAGCCCTTAGTCCTATTAAGCACCTGTTGGTGGGCACAGGCTGTCAGGCTGGTTGAACAGGCGCACCAAGTGTCATTATGGGGTATAAGGTAGTAGGTCCCATTTACAATGGGGGTTGTTTGATTACAGAGGTGCTGACGACTTCAGGGCACCATGGCCCACACACATTCCCTGCCCTGAGACTGACTGCAGGGTCAGGGAAGCTTTAGACGGCCATCTACAAGAAGCCGGGTCCCTGATGCTTGAGAACGACCCTAGCAGGGCAATTCCTTCGTAGCATGGTGGGGCAGTGTCATAGCACAGCCAGCAGGATTTGGTGGCCTTAAGGTTGGTGGCATTTAGAAATAAAAATGACTGCTGGAGTACTTGCAGAAGGCTGTTGGGACTCTGGGATGTGTGAAAATGAACGCACCCGTGGCCTGAGGATGCAGTGGCCTGAGGGCACGGAGTCGCCAGGGGATGCTGAGAAAGCTTTTGAGGAGGGGGTGCTATGGAGGCTAACGCCTGATTTGGTCCTGTGGGTGTTAGTACAGGGTTGGAGATACGGTGCAGAGATCGTAGCCACTCCTGTAAAGGCGTAGGCCCCTGGTCCTTCCGGTTGTCCAGTCAGCTCTCTTCCCGGCTTCAGAAAAGCTCATGACCAGCGTGTTACACGGCCCCTCCCCGCCCCACAGCGGTGGCCCAAGGATGGTTGGGGAACCGCTCTTTATCATAATGGGAGCCACAGTCAACCCGTTTGGTGCCCAGAGTGCAAGCTCCCATGCCCACTGTCTTTGAATCTCCCGCCCTCTGGATGGTGATGAGGTCCCCGTTACTGGAGGTTGTCGGTCGATCCATCCAGTGGACTCACAACCCCAGGCCGTACAGTATCCTTCCCCGGGGGCTCCCACATTTAGCTTGCTGGGTCTCAGAGCGGTCATGTCCGGGACAGACATAGAATCCTAGGCCCCAGGGGTCAGCTCGGTCCCTTACAGAATTAGAACTGTACCCCGGGAACGGCTCCAAGCCCAGGAGGGAGGAGGGGGTCCCAATTGTTGCTCACCAAATCACATAGGTCTACATACATAATCTCTAGTCTCCAGGCTGATCTCTCAGCAGACCTAGATGATCAGGATCTTGCCTTTTCTGTTCAATGACTACAGCAAACCCATGAATGGGTGTGGCCACAACTTAGGGCCATTTACGAAACTGCGGCTCCCCCTGAACCCTACAGGTTCTGCCCAGGCGACTGGGTCTTCCTACGCAGACACCAACACCGGACCCTGGAACCGACCGAGATGGAAGGGGCCTTGCCTGGTCCTGATAACAACACCAACTGCCTTAAAGGTGGATGTTCATAGACCCCAGAGCTCAGAGCAGGTAGAGAGAATGAATAGAACTCTAAGAGACCCTAACCAAATTAGCCCTAGAGACTGGCACGGACTGGGTGGCTCTCCTCCCCTTTGCCCTCTGAGCTCTGGGGTCTATATGCTCAGTGAAGTCTCCAGTCAGCCCCTGGCTTACCTGAGAAATGAAGGCTGGTCCATTGTCTGGCCCCAGGAATGTGGGGAAACCATACCTGGGCAGGATGTCTTCTAGAAGTTTCTTTGCAACCACCTGGGCGGTCTCATGCTTGACCAGAAAAGCTTCTGGCCATCTGGAAAAAAGTATCTATGAACATTAGGAGGTACTTGTAGCCAATTTACCAGGCTTAATCTCAGTGAAGCCTATCTCCCAATCAGCCCCTGGCTTTGTCCCTCTTAAGCGGAAGCCTGGGTTTGAGGGGTGAGGGGTGAGGGGTGTCAGGCAGTATGCATGCCGGCCAGCCACTATTTCCTCAATGGCCTGGCTTCCGTTTTGAATCTTGAGTTTGGATTTTCACAGCAAATCCCGAATACCTCTTACTCCCAGGTGGGAAGTGTGGTGAATTTTCCTGAGGATGGTGATCCCCAGCTTTCTGGGGAGGATGATCCAGCCATCTTCTGTGAACCACCAGTTCTCTAAGTTCTGAGGTGTTGGGAGACTACGCATCCAAGCTAGGTCCTCTGCAGTATAGGCAGGCATATCTGGTAATCTTTGAGCCCCAGAATCCACCAAGACAGGTGTAATTTTGACTGTTAAAGCTGCCTTTTTGGCCACCTGGTCTGCTAGCCGTATGGGTCCTGTGCCCTTTTGGTGTTCTGGGCAGTGGGTTATGGCAGCTTGGAGGGCTCCCAGAGGGCCTATAATAGTCCTAAGATCTCTTGTTTATTTTTAATTGTTTTTCTTTCTACTGTTAGGAGTCCATGGCCCCATGGACATGAGCTGTGGCAAAAGCATAATGGCTGTCTGTGTAGACATTGAGTCTTTTTCCTTTTCCCAGGCTTAGAGCCTTGGTGAAGGTGATCAATTCTACCTTTTGTGCAGAGGTCCCCGGAGGAAGAGGTCCTGCCCAAACCATGTTGGTGGTGGTTGTAGCTGCAGGCCCAGCATACCTCTGTTCCTCTGTATGAAGCTGCTGCTGTCAGTGAACCAAGTTCTTCCTCATCAGGAAGAGGGGGTGCCCCTCAGATCCGGTTGGGTATTGTACACTCACACTAGGATTATCATAAGAAAAAAGGAGAGCAAGAGGCTCTGTGTCCTGGGCTTGAGTGGAGCAGATGCTGCCCTCTGGTGGGTACTTAATGGATGTGCTCAGGCGGTGCCCTGCTTCACATAGGACAGCATGGTAGAGCTCAAAAGCAAGCTAACTAGACAGAAATTTAGACACCACATCTAAAAAGGACCCTGGTCTCTCTTCCCTCTTCCTCCCTCCCAATAGAACTGGGTTAGTTTATTTGTTGTATGATTTACATTTGAATATTTGGGGGGGGGGGATGCTGGGAGCCAAACTCAGGTTCTCTGAAAGAGCAGCCAGTGCTTGCTTGCTTTATTTATTTATGTAGTTTGCTTGTTTGCTTGTTTTGTTTTTGTTTTGTTTTGTTTTGTTTTGAGACAAGGTCCCTCTGCGTAGCCTTGGCTGTCCTGGTACTCTCTCTGTAGACTGGCCTCAAACTCACAGAGATCCGGCTGCCCCCACCTCCCAAGTGCTGGGATTAAAAGAGTGAGCCATTACCTCCCCTCTTAACCACTGGGCTGTCTCTCTGCAGGCCCAGAGCTGGGTTTTACAGTTCTATTTTTCAGTCATTCAGACCCCAATCCTTGGAGAACTACCAAGCAGATTACAAGGAAGATAAAACGTACAACCCAGGAGTTGGGTGGTTAAAAATAATCATAAGGAAACAAACACACTAACGGATGGGAAGCACCACAGAGCGCTGCCGGGTTCAGAACTGGGGCCACCAGGGGCCTTCTAGAGGAGTCCAACTCCTGGGAAAGGCCCTGGGGCAGGAGACGCACGCACACACGCACGCTCGCACGCACAAATGTTGGCCTTCTTAGTGTGGAAAGTTCTTACAACTGAAGCGTGAGTGACTGACGTTTATCCTTCTCCCGGGATACACAAAGAAAGAAAAGTCAGTTGATCGATGGGGGTAAGGAGAAGGTGGCTTTACACCGCTGTGCCCTCGGATGTTACCCTAGGTCCCCAAGCATCTGCGTCAGCGCCTGGGAAGCCAGCGGGGAACAGAAGTTTGAGCAGTCAGGTCCTAGTGTTAGGAGTAAAGTGGGGGGGACTTTGGCGGATTTCCCGAGGCGGAGGGACAAACATGCCAGGCAGACAGAGCTTAGTGCAGAGTTTTATTAGAAAGGGAAGGGGGAAGGAAAGAGAAAAGAGACACAGAGACAGAGAGGACAGAAGAGAAGAGGGGGACAGGCAGAGTCCTGAAGAGAAGAGCTGGAAAGAGGGCATAAGTGGGCAGGGTCTTTCTTTTAAAGGGGTCCTTTCACCTGAGCTGACCGGGGTACTGCCTGAGTGCATTCTGCCTGGTGACAGGGGCAGGCCAGCATAATGCCTGAGCCCTTACACCCAGAAGTGAGAGGTAATCGGGGACCCAGGAGCAGCACGGGTACCCTGAGCGGGTGGGTGCCTTGCCCTGAGCTGGATAAAGCATACAAGTGCTCTGAGCAGCCTCCACACTGCTCTTCGCCCACACACTCTTGGTTCCCGGTCTGTCTCACCACTTCCCTGTCTCCTGTACCGTTTCTACTTTCCCACAAGCTCCAGCCGGGTGCCCGGGGCTCCTTTCTAAGCCATGTGAAGCTGGCAGCAGGGCCGGTTCTTTTCCCGCCAGGCCTCTGCGGGTCCGCCAGAAACCAGGTGTGTCTTCCTAGTTTCCCTTTGTAACACACCAGCACCAGACGAGGGAAAGCGGGGACTTTGCACACTGGATCTTCCCAGATCTCAGCCGCTTCCTCAGGCAGGGAAGGTTATGGGGAAAAGGACAATGGGCTGGAAGCATAGACAGGAAACACACGAGAGAAGCATGAATGTCGTCATGAGAAACGTGAAAACAATGGTAACTCTCATAACAAAATGTGGTAGGGGTTGTCTGCTGTTTGCAGGGGGTGGGGGCTGTTTTGAGATTGAGTCTTCCCAGGCTGGTCTTGAACTCCAATTCTCTTGCCTTAACTTCCCAAATGCTGGGACTCTGGGTGCCTGCACCACACTTAACACAAGTGTGATATTAAAAGCACAATGAGATATCGTGGCAAGAAGTGGAACCTTGCCAGGAGGTGGTGGTGCTCGCCCTTAATCCCCGCACTCGGGAGGCAGAGGCAGGCGGATCTCTGTGAGTTCGAGGCCAACCTGGTCTACAAAGCTACACAGAGAAACCCTGTCTCAAAAAAAAAAAAAAAGTGGAATACCAAGGGCTGGTGAGAGCAAGACACACACAGACACTGCCTACTGCAGCAGAAAGTCCTGGAGTGTGAGGGGCAGGCTTTAATGACCACGGCTCAGGAGTTTCGCTCCTAGCAGTTAGCCTAAGAAAGCAGGCAGCCACACACATGTGTGAGCTCTAGAACGTGACAAAACAGTTAATCATGTTTTAAAATCTGAGACTCTCCTTGGCGTGTCTCAATAGAACTATAGTCGAAGTGGCCCAAGGCTCACATGACAGAACCCTGGGCAAGCATCTAAGAATGGTGATGAGGACTGGGGGCACAGTGGAGCTCAGTAGTGGGGCACACACTTACCACATATGAGACTCTAGGTGCTATAGTGAGCACTCCCAAACACCTTAAACATCAGACATACTCAAAGTTTAGAACAATCTACAAAACCATATAACTGGCTAAAATGTCATTATAGGGCTGTGATGTGGCTCCAGCGGCAGTGTGCTGGCCCAGCGTGCACGAAACTCAGGGTGTGATCTCCTCCAGCACAGTGTAAACAGGGCCTGCAGTACACACCTGTATAAACGGGATGTGCACACCTGTGATCCTAGCAATTAGGAGACAGAAGAGGATCGGAAGCTCAAGGTCATCCTTACATAGCAAGTTCAAGGCCAGTTGGGGCTACCCTGGCGGGGGGGGGGGGGGGGGGGGGAGTCGGCACTGGCACAGTCTCCCGCAGGGTAGTTGATCAGTACTGCAGGCAGCATCTAGGATTCCTCAGAACTGAGTGACCTGCTCCTGCAGACACTCCACTGCCCCGGGCTCGGTTGGTCCCCAGTGGCACTAGAAGAATCCATGTGTGACCGACCCCAAAGCCGTATCTTGTCCTCAGAAAGATAATGAAGCAGGTGTTACAGGGCATGCTGCAATCCCAGCATTTAGGAGACTGAGGCAGGATGACTTGTGAGTTTGAGGCTAGCCTCCACTACATGGTGAGCTCCAGGCCAGCCTGGGATACATACAGATTGAGATTTTGTCCAAAGGATTTTTCGGGTTTTGTTTTATTTATAAAAATAAAAGAAAGCCAGGTGGTGGTGGCGCACTCCTTTAACCCCAGCTCTCAGGAGGCAGAGAAAGGTGGATCCATGTGAGTTGGAGCCCAGCCTGGTCTACAAAGTGAGTTCCAGGACAATCTTCAAAGCCACACAGAAAACCCTGTCTCGAAAAACCAAAAATAAGTAAACAAACACACAAAGGAATAAATAGATGGAGGCAGAACGAACTTTTCAGGGCAACAAATTCTCTTTTGTGGTTTTGTTGCTGTTGTTTAACTTAAATTTCATGTCTTGACTGACATCCTGACTGTATCCCATCATGCTTTGTCAGGTAGAAAGGCAGAGATTGGTGAGATGATATAGTGATACAATGTATCCATTCATTATTGGTAATGATGCTATCTTACACTCTCCCCTGAAAGTAGCCAAGACCGCCCCCCAACTCTGTATTAAAAGCAGCGGGGTAGGCTATGATTCAGTGTGGAATGCAGGGGGCCTGGGCTTCATCTCACTGGGGGCGGGGGGGGGGGCGGAGGCCAGCATCTATCTATTCTCCAGAAAAACAGCAGGTGGAGTCTCATGCCTATAACCCCAGCACCTGGGAGGCAGAGTCCCACAAGTTCCAGGACAGGCAGGGACTACATAGACATCAAGATGCTGTCTCAAAACACCTTTTAAAAAAGAATACCCCAGAAAGGGCCAAGGGAAGGACTAGAAGTCCCTGGGTTCCCTCTGCCAAAGTGGCTGGTTTCAATTCATGACAAGTTGCTGGTCCTTTGAGAAGTGGGCGTGCTATACCAGAAGTTGAGCAGTCTCTCCTGGTCCCACATCCTGCCCTTCCTGGGACACGATGCCACTCCCAGTCCTGTAAAGCAGAAACCATACTGACAACTAAAGACAGGCTCCCTCCATGTGCACCTCACCCCTGTCCTGAGCCCTAGGAGCAAGCCAGTTCCCACTCCTCTCTCACCTGTCCACCAGCCACACTATCCTCTTCTCAGGGGCTGTCAGCCGACAGAGGCCCCTCCCTCACCCTCCCTTAGTGTCCCTTCACACACACACACACCCATCAGTAGGGTGTCCAGGACATTGTGTGATTCA
Source organism: Cricetulus griseus (assembly GCF_003668045.3). Classification (NCBI taxonomy): domain Eukaryota; kingdom Metazoa; phylum Chordata; class Mammalia; order Rodentia; family Cricetidae; genus Cricetulus; species Cricetulus griseus. The sequence goes on from NW_023276806.1 coordinate 231,174,716, forward strand.
GGAAATAGCTCAGACTGAGGCGTGCAGCAGGCCCAGAAGGAAGGAGGGGAGGTGGAGCCCGAGGAGTTGGCCTTGCCTGACCACAAGGGCTCTGAGGGTCTTTGCCTGAAGAGGGAGAGGAGATCCGGGCCAGGGGCAGGCGGTGGTGCTCTGGAATGCAGCCCCAGTCCCTGCTGCTGCTGCTGCTGCTGCTGCTGCTGCCCAGTTTCCCAGTCATCCTGACTAGAGGTGAGGCATGGCCAGAGGTGAAGGGGTGGGGACGTAGCTCACTGGAGGAGATGCCTGGTGAGGTCAGGGAAGAGGCCAAGCTCCAGGCTCTAAAGGGACACTGGAGGGAGGAGATTCTGTGGGAACAACCTGCAGGGAGTGATGATTGCCCCAGGCACGGCTTAGACCCAGGCTTTGGGCTTGGTGCCAGGGGTAGTGCCCACTGTGGAATGGGAAAGGGGTGCCCATCCCCAAGGAGAAGCTCCTGGCGCTGGAGTAAGAGACCGAGGGCTCTTGGTGTGGGACGGAGAGGAGAAAAAACTGCCTGCCTGCTACAGGGAAGAGATGAATGAGGAGGAGCAGGAGATGGAGACATAGAAGGGCCCACCAGGTCCCTTTCTGTCCAGCTCTCCCCACCCCCCCAGTGGCTCATAGCTGCCCTTTCCTGAAGGAAATCCCTTAGGTGTCACAGCCATTCACCTCCCAGAAGTTCCCTTGGCTCCCTCCTAATCCCAGTTGTTGTCCTGCTTCCGGGGGATGGAGCTAGGCTGGACTTGGGAGACTAGAGAATAAACAGGAAGGAGGTTAGAGTAATAACAGAAGCCCTGAGTGGAAGAGCTGGGACAAGGGGGCCATGTGGAGAGTGGGGCTGGGGTGTGAAGGAGGGGCCGCTGCCTATAGGGAGCACCTGGAAGGGGAAGGGCAATCACAGGCCCTCGGGCTCCCTCTCCTCCTCCTGTCTCTTCCCCAGAGCTTCCGTGTGGAGGTTTCCCAGAACCCTGTGCCAATGGAGGCACCTGCCTGAGGCTACCTCAGGGACAAGGAACCTGCCAGTGAGTGTGCTTCGTGGGAGTGGGAGCTCGAGAAAGAGGGAGAGCAGGAAAGAGGGTGGGGGGGGGATTCAAATGGAGACAGGAGGAGGGAGAGAAGGGAGAAGGGCGCTGGCCTCAAACGTCCTTCTGCCCCAGGTGTGCCCCTGGATTTCTGGGTGAGACTTGCCAGTTTCCTGACCCCTGCTTGGATACCCAACTCTGCAAGAATGGCGGCAGCTGCCAAGCCCTGCTTCCCACACCCCCAAGCTCCCCTAGCCCTGCTTCTCCAGTGGCCCCCGCCTTCTCCTGCACCTGTCCCTCTGGCTTCACCGGAGAGCAATGCCACATCCATCTGGAAGACCTCTGTCCACCTTCTTTCTGTTCCAACGGGGGCCACTGCTATGTCCAGGCCTCAGGCCGCCCACAGTGTTCCTGCGAGCCCGGGTGGACAGGTAGGCACTCAGGGGTGTCTAGGTAAACACCTAAGGAGGGGTGTGTTAGTCAGTCTTCCAGATGCTGTGACAGACACCAGACAAAAGCTCCCAAAGGTTTATTCTGGTTCAATCTGATGGTTCTGTATCATGGGGAGCCATGTGTTGGAAACAGACAGGAAGCAGGGTACTCCTGTTTCTTTTCCTTCTGCTGCCATAAGAAACACCCTGACAGAAAGCAGCACAGGGTGGGAAAGGGTTTATGTGATTTTTGTTTCCAGGTGACAGTCCATTATTGAGCAGGAATCTGAGCAAAAACCCAAAGCTGCAAATCGCACAACATCCACCATCGAGAGCAGAGAGAGCAAAAACACCCTTGCTTGCTTGTTCTCATCTGTCTTTCTCCCCTTATGCAGCTCAGGACCCTCCCTAGGGGATGGCACTGCCTCAGTGGGCTGAGCCTGCTGCATCAATTTCCAGTCAAGATGACCCCCAAAGACATGCCCACAGGCCAACTTGATTCAGGCGATTCCTCAATAGAGGCTCTCAACTTCTTCTTCTTCTTCTTCTTCTTCTTCTTCTTCTTCTTCTTCTTCTTCTTCTTCTTCCTCCTCCTCCTCCTCCTCCTCCTCCTCCTCCTCCTCTTCCCCCTCTTCCTCCTCTTCCTCCTCCTTCTCCTCTTTCTCTTCCTTCTTCTTCTTTTCGAGACAGGGTTTCTCTGTGTAGCTTTGTAGACCAGGCTGGCCTCAAACTCACAGAAATCCGCCTGCCTCTGCCTCCCAAGTGCTGGGATCAATAGTGTGCGCCACCACTGCCTGGCCACTTTCTTCTTCTTATGCAGTCCAGAGCCCCAATCCAGGGAATGGTGCCGCCTGCTTTAAGAGTGGGTCTTCTGACCTCACTAAACCCAACCTCAAAACTATCTCACAGACATATCTTCTTCTGGCCTCTACAGGGTAAAAGGCACACATGTGATGCACAGACATACAGACACACAAACATATACAAGTACATAAAATGGAACAAAGAAGAAAAGGGAACTGGGAATAGTTGGGGACAGTCGGGCCAGGGCTTAGTGGGTAACACCTGCTGCCAACACTGACACCTGAGTTCAGTCCCTGGGATCCACACCACACAGAGGAAGGAGAGAAACAGAAGAACAGGAAAAGGGGCTCAGGCGGTAAAGGGCATGCCTGGCATGCGTAAAGTGCTGGGCTCGATGCAGTGGCACACATGCCTGTACTCAGGAAGCAGAGGCAGGATCAGAAGTTCAAAGTCAGAGCAGAGGTGATGGTGCCACGCCTTCAATTTCTGCAGAAGGCAGAGGATCTCCGTGAGTTTGGGGCCAGCCAGTCTATGTAGCAAGTTCCAGGACAGCCAGGGCTCTCTAGAGAAACCCTATGTCCAAAAAAGCAGAGAGAGAAGTTCGAAGTCATCCTCAGACTCAAGTCGATATGAGTCCTTTCCTTAAAGAAAACCAAAAACTAAAACACAAGAAACGCACTCAGAGAGGGCAAAATGACCCGCAGGGTGCCACTGAGGCTTTTCAGCTCCCCCAAGAAGGTCACTGCAGGAAACCCAAGTTTTCCCAGTTTACACCAATTTGTAAAATTCCACTGTTAGCCATGTGTGCTTTCCAAAGTAGAAGATGTGAACAGTCTAATCACAACCCTCCTGCCGCACAGCAGAACTAAGACAGGGCGTGGAGCGCTGGGATAAAGAGGGCAAGAGGAAAACGGGACAGAGACAGGGAAAGAAGGCAGAGCGCGTGCGCACCGCACCGGATGGTCGCTAAGCAAGCTTAGCTGCATAAACCTGACAGAGTAGCGCCGGAAACAGCCCCCTCCCCACCCTCCCCACTCCGCCCCTGTTCCCTGCCACAGGTGAGCAATGCCAGCTCCGAGACTTCTGCTCAGCCAACCCCTGTGCCAATGGAGGTGTGTGCCTGGCCACATACCCCCAGATCCAGTGTCGCTGTCCACCTGGCTTCGAGGGTCACACCTGCGAACACGATGTCAACGAGTGCTTCCTGGAGCCGGGACCCTGCCCTAAGGGCACTTCCTGCCATAACACCCTGGGCTCCTTCCAGTGTCTCTGCCCTGTGGGACAGGAAGGTCCACAGTGCAAGCTCCGGAAGGGACCCTGCACTCCTGGAAGCTGTCTCAATGGAGGCACCTGCCAGCGGGTGCCAGGAGATACCGCCTTTCACCTCTGCCTCTGTCCCCCAGGTAGAGCCTCCCGCTGGCTCTCCTGCACCCCTCTGTCTGAGCAGGGAGGGTCCTCTCCCCTGGGTGGGTTCATTGACTGATACCATGATCCTGTCAGGATTCACGGGCCTGAACTGTGAGATGAATCCGGATGACTGTGTGCGGCATCAGTGTCAGAACGGGGCCACCTGCCTGGATGGGCTGGGCACCTACACCTGTCTCTGCCCAAAGACCTGGAAGGGTGAGCTGTTCAGAGCAAGTTCGTGGCCTCAGCAGTGTCTGCTCCCGGCCTCCGTCCTCACTAGACTCCCAACGCCAGCCCTTGTCCCCTCTCTGTGCCCCTGTAGGTTGGGACTGCTCTATAGACATAGACGAGTGTGAAGCCCCGGGTCCCCCACGATGCAGAAATGGTGGCACCTGCCAGAACTCAGCCGGTGGCTTTCACTGCGTGTGTGTGAGTGGCTGGGGAGGCCCGGGCTGTGACGAGAACCTGGATGACTGTGCGGCTGCCACGTGTGCCCCGGGATCCACCTGCATTGACCGTGTGGGCTCCTTTTCCTGCCTCTGCCCACCAGGACGCACAGGTGCAGGCAGAGGATGCGGGGGTGGGGCCTGGAGGGCCAGAAAGTTCCCAGAGGACAACGGGAGTCCCAAGCAGCCTGCAAGAACCTCGCCCCCTCGGTCTCCCCCAGGCCTCCTGTGTCACCTGGAAGACATGTGTTTGAGCCAGCCCTGCCATGCGAATGCCCAGTGCAGCACCAACCCTCTGACCGGCTCTGTCCTCTGCCTATGCCAGCCTGGCTACTCAGGACCCACGTGCCACCAAGATCTGGATGAGTGTCAAATGGGTGAGGGTTCCCCAGCAGAGGCCCTCTGAGGCCAGCCAGGCCTCTGTTCTCCACAGAGACGTCCAGATCTGACATAGTGGTGGGGGAGCAGCCCAGGAGGATTCCCTACAGCAGCCTTGCACCTTCACATTCACACACATTTGGGCTCACCCACACATGTACGCCCACACACATGCAAACACGTAGAAACACACACACAGGGATATATATATAGAGAGAGAGAGAGAGACAGAGACACACACACAGAGAGAGAAAGAGAGACAGAGAGAGACAGAGAGAGAGAGAGAGAGAGAGAGAGAGAGAGAGAGAGAGAGAGAGAGATCCAACGAAAACACAAAAAGCTTATTTTCTTTGAATGACTCTGGACTTGGTCCAGCCCATCTCCAGGTGCTCAGCCCTCCCCTGAGCAGTCCCATCTCCACAGACAGCCCCACACCTTCCCTGACACTTTAGCCTCCTTGTCCTTCCACCCCCCGGCCTCTGT